>NC_064426.1:28757500-29062500 GCF_023375975.1 Astyanax mexicanus
TGTGATACCAAGGAATATATGGGGAAAACCCCTTTACTGGTTATCACCTTCTGTTCATAAAGGATACTAGTATTTGCAGAGACAACTGTTTAAATGTGCAGGTTTAGTAACAGTAAGGAAAATAAGTATTTGAACACCCTGTGACTTTCTCCCACTTAGAAATCATGGAGGGGTCTGAAATTTTCATCTTAGGTGCATGTCCACTGTGAGTGACATAATGTAAAAAAAAAAAAAAAAAAAAAACAGTAATCACAATGTATTATTATTATTTTTTTATATAATTTATTTGTGAATCACTGCTGCAAAGAAGGATTTGAACACCTGTGAAAATCAATGTTAATATTTGGTACAGTAGCCTTTGTTTGCAATTACAGAGGTCAAATGTTTCCAGTAGTTTTCCACCAGGTTTCCACACACTGCAGCAGGGATTTTGGCCCATTCCTCCACACAGATATTCTTCAGATCAGCAGAGTTTGAGATCCTTCCAAAGATTTTCTATAGGGTTAAGGTCTGGAGACTGGCTAAGCCACTCCAGAACCTTGATATGCTTCTTACGGAGCCACTTCTTGGTTATCCTAGCTGTGTGCTTTGGGTCATTGTCATGTTGGAAGACCCAGCCACGACCGATCTTCAATGCTCTAACTCAGAGAAGGAGGTTGATCCCCAAAATCTTGCAATACATGGCCGCGGTCTTCTTGTCCTTAATACGGTGCAGTCGTCCAACACCCCCAAAGCATGATGCTTCCACCCCCATGCTTCACAGTAGGGATGGTGTTTCTGGGATGGTACTCATCATTCTTCGTCCTCCCAACACAGTGAGTGGAATTAAGACCAATGAGTTTTATTTTGGTCTTATCTGACCACAGAACTTTCTCCCATGACTCCACTGGATCATACAAAAGGTTATGGGCAAAGTTAAGACGGGCTGGACGTGTGCTGATTTAAGGGGAACCTTCCATGCCATGCATGACTATAAAAACTGTGACGTTTTAGTGTATTTTACCCACAGTAACCTTGGAAACAGTGGTGCCAGCTCTTATTAGGTCATTGACCAGCTCTTCCTGTGTAGTTCTGGGCTGATTCCTCACCTTTCTTAGGATCATTGATACGCCACAAGGTGAGATCTTGCATGGAGCCCCAGTCTGAGGGAGATTGACAGTCATGTTTAGCTTCTTCCATTTTCTAATATATGCTTCAACAGTTGATCTTTTTTCACCAAGCTGCTTGGCAATTGCCTCATAGCCCCTTTCCAGCCTTGTGGAGGTCTACAGTTTTGTCTCTGGTGTCTTTGGACAGCTCTTTGGTCTTATAGCCATGTTAGTAGTCAGAGTTTTACTGACTGTTTGGGGAGAACAGGTGTCTTAATGCAGGTAACAACCTCGAACAGGTGCTTCTAATTTAGAATAAAAAATGGAGCGAGGTAAGACTTTTTAGAGGCGGATTAACAGGTCTTTGAGTGTCAGAATTTGTGCTGATTGGCAGGTGTTCAAATACTTATTTGCAGCAGATACACACTAATAAATTATATAAAAAAAATCATACATTGTGATTTACGGATTTTATTTATTTTTTTTTTTTTTTATAGATTATGTCTCTCACAGTGGACATGCACCTAAGATGAAAGTTTCAGATCCCTCCATTTTTTTTAAGAAATCCACTTAACAATGTTACCTGTTCTGCAGTGAAGATAATAAAGGAGTAATCTCCACGCTCAAAAGTGCCCAGACTCTCTCCATCATCCCAGAACAGCTCCCCTACTGCCCAGCCGTCTGAGGACAGCGCCACCGTCAGGAGGAAAGGGTTACTGCGTGAGGCTGTGGTTGTTAAAGCAGGCATCTAAATAAACCATCAAAATTTATAAACACATTTATAATAACACATAATAATTGCTGGTACAGTATGTCCTTTGCTCATGGTTGTAGTGTACCTGCTGTGGAATAATGCGCCCCCCTCTCACATGGACGTTGATGGTATCTAGTGGGGCAGAAAGCAGCAGGTACTGCCCCCTGCTGTTGTAAGGCTGTCCCTAAAATAAGACATATACACAATATTCAAAGGATGAGACCGTAACAAGTGAAGCCATACAATTGTATATGAGTATAATGAGTGTATGAGTATATGAGTATAATTATGAGTATAAATAAGTATAATGAGAGGGATATTTACATCATACAGACTGTACCACATCCCTGGGGGGAGGTAAGCTGTCAGCTCCACTGCTCCCTGCTCCAGAACAGGACTGATGAGGAGAGAACTCCCCCATAGGAACTGCTGGTCTATGGTCTGGCAGTTTGGATCAAATGGAAATCTGAAAGGAATTTAGAGATGCAGATATATATATATAAATCAATATGGATACTAAAGTCATCCAGACTATGAAGGAACACATAAGGAATCATGTAGTAACTTATAAAAGTGTTAAACAAACCAAAAAATACTCTGATTAACTTTTGGTCTTTCTTTCTTGGGGAGGTCCTGATGAGTACCAGTTTCATCATAACATTTTAGATGGTCTTAGCGCTTGCACTTCAGGATACTTTTTTTTCTTAACATTCGTAAAATGTTTCAGATTGACTGACCTTCTTTTCTTAAAAAATATATTTTTTTCTTTAATTAGTTGAGCAGTTCTTGCTTCTCATAATATGGATTAAAACATTACTCAAATAGAGCTATTCACTGTATACCTGTAACTCTACATCTTCACTACTTTACAACTTATGCTCTCAAACACATTAGGAGACAAGAAATTCAAGTAATTAACTCTTGATAAGTTCAGCACAGCTGTTAACTGAAAGGCTGAATTTCAGGTGAGTCTACCTCATAAAGCTGACTGAGAAAATCCAGCCAAGATAAAGAATCTAAAATATAAAACTTTAAATATAAAAATTTCATATTCCATATGTTTTTTTAAATCTTCATAGTTTGGATGATTTCAGTAATAATCTATCATTAAAGAAAATAATAAAAAAAAAAAAACACTAAATATAAGGTGTGTCCTAACTTATGACAGGTACTGTAAAACTTTTGTCTATTATGTCAATTACTGTGTTTATATGCACTTTATAATTCGATTACTGATGAACATTTAAGTTTGAACATGTCAACATGTTTATATGAACTTGGGTAATCAGATATTAGGACATGTTTTTGGAAGTTTCTTATAAGAAGGACATTAATCAGATTTTATTTTCAACAAGACAATGCACAAGCATAAGCTGCATACCTTTACAGAGGCATTACTGGAGAAGAAGAGCGTACAGGGACTGAAATGTATTGCTTAATAAAAAGATCTTTGAATCCAGCCAATAAACTCACAGAATAAAAAGCAAAACCCCAAACTTTACAATGCATTAATGTCTTTTTTAATTGGTTATTTATTTATTAAGCTTCTGTTTGGCTGGAATAAAAACATACAGTCACACCAGTTCAATGTGGACACCCTTATGTTATACACAAACAGATATAGTGAAGTAGGGGATTATAAATTGTGCAGCAATAGACCTGCAAAAGACATGGCATGTGCACCTGATACCCTCCCGGCTCGGTTTATTATTTTTTTTTTTTACAGAAAGTGAAAAATCTTCCTACTCTAGAAACAGGGGTCTGGCCACAGTGCTGGCTGAGGTTTGAGCCTGGTGGAACAGAGTGTAGAGGAAGGGCAGCAGAGAGTATCTGAGCATCATCACACTCCTCATAGCTGCCTGGGCCTGCTGTCCGAACACATACGGCTCTTGGGGCTAGATAAACACACAAACACACACAAACGCACATATTTATGTTACCAAAAACTGTGACTGAAAACCAGGGTTATTCTACCTAAAACTTAAAAGTTTATAAATATGTTTTCTTTGTTTTCTTTGCATTTTTTGAGGTCTGAAAGCTCTGCTTTTTTATGTCAGCCATTTCTCATTTTCTCCAAATAAATTCTCTAAATGACAATATTTTTTCTGGAATATGGGAGAAATGTACTTGGGCTGTCCGCAGTTAATAGAATAAAACAACAAAGTTCATTTTATGCAAACATACACCTATAAATAGCAAAATCAGAGAAACTGATTCAAAAACTGAGGTGGTCTCTTAAATTTACTAATACTCAGCTGTATATCCCCCATAACACAAAGAGGGTGAAGACACATGTGAAGTCAGTCACCACCTCTTTTTGAACTGCTGCTCGGAAGAAAAGAGCAGCGACTCGGTTCCGATACATCAGCTCACAGACGCCATGTGCTGATCGACATCACCCTAGGAGTGATGAGGGGAAAGAGCGCCATCTACCTACCTAGAGACAGCAAGGCCAATTGTGCTCTCTCAGGCCTTCAGCAGCTGATGGCAAGCTGCATGACTGGGATTCGAACCAGCGATCTCCTGATCATAATGGCAGCGCATTTAGATCCCTGGACTACTCAGAGTCCCACAGTGTGTAGTTTAATAAACTCTATCTTACAGCATTGGATCGGTCATTGTGGTTCCTCATGAACGGGTAGAAAGCTCCTAGCTGGGTCCAGCGCACGCACAGCTCCTCACTGGTGTCTCCTTCAAAACCACAAATATCCGCCCCCACCAGAGGAACCCCATACAGACCGAACAGCAGCACAGCTGAAACACACATATACTGTACATTAAAGCTCTAAGGGGTTAATTACCTTTATTACTGGCTTGACCAAGTGTAACCAGGAATTAATATGTAGTAATGTTAGATATGAATTGTGAGGAATTCAAGCTCTCGGTCAGAATCTGACTCCCCTTTATGTACGTAGAAGATTCTCCTCAGATTCCTTTCATTTCTGTTTATAGATAAGGGTTGATCTACTGTTACAGTAAATAAATTATTCTCAATCTAAGCGTTTGTGTTCATACTGCTGCGTGACACGTCTGCACACCAAGGGGAGTCTGATTTCAGCACAACACCAGTTCTTTTATCCTCTGGTTTGTTTAAAGACTGACTCAACTTCCTGTAAGTGGTTTGAACCAAGTCTGAACCATCTAGAAAAATGCTTTTACACTGCAAACTAACTAAATCATGGTTTAATAGATTCAGTAGATCTAGTTCTTTAGTCTGGATCATGGCTCACACTCCTTTCTCACCTGCTACATTGGTTTTACCCAAACTGAAAAGTCTGAGGGCCTTATTTTAGCAATCTATAGAGCACCCATCAATTGTGTATCACACAGCTGGATTAAGGGCATGTTGGTGTGTCTTTGGTATCGTGAGGGCGCAAAAAACACACCTTGTGCAGCTCGAAATGCGCAAAAAGCATGTACTAATTCTCTTAATTAATCATGGGTGTGTTTTAGGCGTGAAGTGAAACAAACCAATCAGTGTGTCAGTCATCATTCCCTTTAAGAAGCAGGTGAGCTCTGACTTTGGCACGTTTGCATGTCAACAGGGCAGCGCTTTTGTGCCTCTCAGCAGAGAATACTGACCTGCGTGTTCACACTGTGAAGATACACGAGCAGCTCATTTGAGGGAACAGCAATGTTATTTTATTCTTTATTCTGTTTATTGTTATTGTTGAGGTAAAAGTCAGCTGACTGTTGACTGTTGTCATGGTTTTAATCAGTCAGTCGTGCACCTGTGTTTTCCGCCACCATGATAAAACCTTTACCTGAACACACCTCACTTCCAGACCACCACACCCATCAGTGTAGATTTATTACTAAACTCTGATGATATTTAAGAGAGCGAGCACAAGGTGTGAAAACAGACTGTTGATGTGGTGTAAGATAGTGATGAGCATCGCAATGCACCTTCGCAGGGTGTATGATCAGGACCAAACAAGTGTGTAACTGAGAGACCTTAAATGAAGTTCTCACCAGGTATGGAGTATCGCAGCTGCTCCCAGTCACTGTGCACATCACCAGTCCAGTGACCTGAGTAGCGACCCAGTCCAGGGAAGGAGGACCGGGACAACACAAAGGGACGGGAACCCCTCGCTTTCAGCAAAGCACTGGAAAAACAGAACAGAAAAATAGACAGAAATCACTGATTAAAGGCAAATAATCCAATTCATTGATATCTTAAATATACCATATTTTTTCCGGACTATAAGATGCACCGGATTATAAGGCGCACTATTAATATATGTCTATTTTCTGGTCTATTTTCATACATAAGGCGCACTGAATTATAAGGCACATTATGTGACACTTGTAAGGAACAGGGGTGTCTTAAGTAAAGCTAAGCTAAGTTAAGTGAACTAAACTGTAGTTCTTAAAAAAAAAAAAAAACATTTTCTACTGAAAACTGTTTATTCAGTAGAGGGTGAGTAAAGTGCTTCTGTTTATTTACAGTAAGCTTATATTTCCAGATTTCCACTAAGGCTGGGTGCAGCAGCATTAGCAGCTAACCGCTAACACTAGCTGCAGCTTCTTACAACTTGACTGGTAAAATTTATACATAATTCATACATACATATTTTAAAGTATTTAAAGTGCACCTTATAGTGCAAAAAATAGAGAATCTATTCACATTGATTTTCCACTGAAAGTAAAGCCATTTTTAAAGCCATTTTGGAGATTCTAATGTGTGAATAAACACATTCTTATTCAAAGCAAGAAATTCTGTGCTTATTCTTTATTCAAATTCTCATTCAAATGGGCAACAGTCATCCAGCAGGCATGTAAAAATATGATAGCCCAGCTGACCTGTGGGTGGCCATGGCCTCAGTTAGCCCGTACAGGTTGTGCAGGTTGTAGTGAGCAGACAGGGACTGCTGGCTGGACATGCACAGGGTACCTGCATTTAACTGACCTCCGATCATATCTGTGGAACCATATACAGTACATACATAGAATGTACATCAGCTCATTGACACTTTATGATAAAACAATTATGTATTATTAGTGAATTACTGACTGTATTAGGCTCTGTTTACACCTGATATTAACATGTGTCCTGGGTAATCTAGTAACAAATAATTATTGAAAATATTTTTCTCACCTTTTTATCTACTATTTATTTGATATTTACTCACTGTTACTCTTTTCGCAATAATACTGGTCACCCCCTACCATAATCATATCTCTATGCACTAGATGTATATATTTTTTTAGGTATCTTTATATATTTCCTGTAATTTTTTTGTACACATAGTTTTTATTATTATTATTTGTTTATATATATTCTTTTCTCTGTTTTTTCCTCTGTACTGCTGTAACAATGTAAATGTAGCTATTGTGGGATTAATAAAGGATTATCTTTTCTTATCTTATCTTATCTTGTCAAAATGCAAACTTTTCACAATTAGCAATGTTTTCTGACCATTAAAGTAGTGTTGCACTGTATACTGATACTAGAAAAGTATCTCAATAATACTTCTTATTCAAAAACGCTACAATGTCTTATTTATTTAGTACTGGTACTTTCAACCAATTGGCTACAGACACTTCGCACCTTCCAAAAAACTGTAGGATCATCACTCTCCGGTGAGGATCCGTGGTCAATAATAAATTCTTCTTCAAAGTTTCTTTCATAGTAACTTTCTGTGACTTATACATGAGGTCAGAGCACGATATCATCGCATGGGCTTGTACACAATATATTTTGAATCATTGATGTGAATTTACACTTGAGTTCCAAACTGCCGAAATAGCACGAAATATCAGCAGATTTTAAAGGTTAAAGCATAACTAGGTAGGATTCCTTGATTTTTGATCTTTTTAAAGAAGTAAACTTACAGCTTGAAACTCACTGCAGCGCTGCATTGAGGTGTAATAGGAGGAATAGCCGTGCTCTGTGTCTGTGCCGAAGCTCCTCTGAGCTCAAACCAGACTCTGTAAGTTTTCCGAGGCGGCCGCGAGCATCACTCGCGAGAACTGCAACCTGCTTTCCGACCTTTAGTTCTAACAGTTCTACAAGAACTACTGGTTCATTCTTTACAAACTAACATACAGACACTCTGGCAGGAGCTGGAAAGAGACCGAATATGTCTGCGAAAGCCAGAAAACGAGAAAGAGAAACTAATCCGTCATTTATTACACTTTACAAATGTAGGGGGAGCCCACGAGCACAAAATCTCAATCCTACCTAGTGGAGCTTTAAATCTTTCCCAGCTTTAAAAATGCCTTATGTTCTATTTTTCTCTGCTTTGCAGCGATTGAGTGAATTAAAACACCAAACAATGACTCAATGACATGACTGACATTTTTTTAAGAGAGATTTTCTGGTTAAGAGGGGCTTTCTACTCACAGATAAAGATATCTATCAAAGAAATTCCATAAACTTGTGTGCTCTTACTTGAAATGAAAAATACATCAAAATCACATTGCTGTGAATGTTTGGGTAATGTTGCTTTAACATAATTTGTGGCTCATTTTTTTCCCGTTCAAACCTTTACTTTGTGCTGGACACTTACAATCTGATTACCCAGTAGGAACAATAACGCCAGGTGTGAACAGATTCTCAGTGTACTTTACAGACCTGGAACATAAAAAGGGTTCTCCAGGTCAGTGTCTGGGCATCCGAGCAGCGAGCCTTGAACAAAATTAGCAGGCTCATTCATATCCTGCAAACACAACGTCATTTACTACACCAAATATCGTTAAAATAAGAGGAACAGATGTAACGACAGATGCACTGCAGTCCTGACAAACCCTCACATTAAACTCTACTCAGACCAGAGGAACACGCAGGACACTCAGGGTAATGAGATTATGGGTTGGACTCACAATCCACAGGCCGTCCACTGGCACCTTGGCATAAAAGTCAGCAATGCACTCCTCCCACCAGCTCACTGCGTCTGGGTTAGTGAAGTCTGGGAATGCGGTTGGACCCGGCCACACCTAAAACACAAATGCAGGAACACAAACATCACAAAACATCAAATAGGCAGATAATATATTTCAATTCCATTGTCTAAATATTCTTAAGTAATAGTAATATTACTCTTTAAAAGGGTGTAACTGCATTAATATGCTATTTTATTATTATACAGTACCAGTCAAAAGTTTGGACACATCTTAAATTCAGCATATTTATCATAATTCTAAATCTGCATTGTAGATGAACACTAAAGTCCTTCAAACCATGAATAAAAAACATATTTCTTAAACTGTATTTAGGAAACAAAACAAAAAAACAGAATATGTTTTATATTTTAGAGTCTTAAAAGTAGCACCTCTTTCTTAGAGGACTTTAGTTTTGCACATCTTAGCTGGATTTTCTCAGTCATCTTTATGAGGTAGAATCACCTGGAATTCTGGCTTTCAGGCGTTAATTACTTGAATTTACTGCCCATTGTCTGGTCTGAGCAGAGTTGAAATACAATTTAATTCATATTTCTTTTTTTCCTTTTTTACTAACTCAATGAAGAAGGTCTGAGACTCTTGTTTTAGAAGATGGGGTGAGCCTAACAAAAATAAGTAAGTCTGACTCCACCTCTCATCTCTACTGTGCAGACTGCCAGTAATATTTAACAATATTATACCAACAAATCCATCATACTCTCAAAACAAAAACGGCCCTGAAATCAGGATGTTTAGAGAAATAAAAAAAAAAAGAGCCCACCTTCCCGATGAGAGTCTGTCCTGTGAGGTTTCTGATGAACACCCCCCTCCGCTCTCCCTCGTCAAAGGGTTTGTATGAACCTGGGGGGCTTGTGCTGCTGATGCCTGGGTCCTTAATCAAGAAAACATTCTGGTTAACAGAATCCTAATACCATAATAAAAATGGTTTGATGCAGCAAATATCATACTTATTGATGTAAATGATGTCAAATGTCGTGGCCACTAGAGGAGCAAATACAGATTTCAATCCATTTCTTGAAAACCTGTTTACACCTGGTCTTTTCATGTGACAAGTGTGCCAAGTCCTGCTGGAAAATGAAATCTGCATCTTCATAAAAGTTGTCAGCAGAGGGAAGCATGAAGTGCTGTAAGATTTTGTGGGGAAAAAACTGCACTGACTTTGGGCTTGAAAAACACAGTGGATCAACACCAGCAGATAACATGTCTCTCCAAACCATCACTGATCATCAGTAAATTTTACATTTCATTTGTAAATCAAGGGATCACAGTCTAGGGGAAGAGTGGAGAGACACACAGTTCAAACTGCTTGAGGTCTAGTTTGAAGTTTCTACAATCAGTGATGGTTTGGAGAGACATGTCATCTGCTGGTGTTGATCCACTGTTTTATATCAAGTCTAAAGTCAGTGCAGTTTTGTTTTCCCGGAAAATCTTACAGCACTTCATGCTTCCCTCTGCTGACAACTTTATGGAGATGCAGATTTCATTTTCCAGCAGGACTTGGCACACTGCCCACACTGCCACAAGTAACTATTGGTTCTATATAATATATTTAATTTTCTGAGACACTGATTTTAAATGAAAACCCTGTAATAAGTGTTGCACCGTGATTCACACATAAATCTAATTTCCATTTGATTAACTGGAGAGCTCAGAGCTCAGTTTAGACCAGTTTAGACTAAAACTCACCAAAATGAGCACATACTTCATTCCCTCACTGTGGAACTCTTTCACCATCTCAGGCAGGTCTCCAAACCTCTGCGGGTCAAAGGTGAACACTCTCCTCTTGTCAGCGTAATCAAGATCGTTCCACTGCACATCCTGGTGGCAGACATGCAGCACAAAAAACTAATTTAACTTAATACAAGCACAGTAAGCAGTGGTGCTTTGAGAATATCAACGGTTCTGTGCAAAGCTTCTAAAAAGCATTTTTTTATACAGTACACTGATCAGCCATAATATTAGAACCACCCCTCTGAGGGTGTTTTCACACCTGTCTTCAGTGTTATTAACGTTATGGCTGAAGGGGATGTAAATTAACGTGTGTTACCCACTAGAGGAAAGTTGGCCTGGTGCATGTGCTGCACTACAGCTCTGGTAGCGTTGGTGGAGGTGTAGCCCCAGCGGCAGAGATGGAATCCCAACGACCAATAGGGCGGCATCATTGGATATCCTAGAACACAAATGAGGAATCAAAAATTTAAATCCTAAACTGGATTTGGGAAGCTAACCTTATCTAACACAGCATTATAATGGGAGTGATGTGAGCTTTGGCAAAGCAGGCCAAATAAAGATTAAGAGAACTAAATAATGCTGTGTTATCATATGTGTGATATTTTTGATTAAGTCCACATGCTTTTTTCACTTAAGATGCAGATTCAATATCTCTCAGTTTGTTTAAAAATGCATGTGAAAAGCGTGTCTTTAGCGGTGGCTCAAAGCACAAGTTCCTCTTCCCAAATATAGGGGGAGCCCATAAGTATGAAATGTCCATTTTTACATTATGCCGCTTCAATTGTGTCAGTTGTTTAGATAAGGTAGATTTACACTTTAGTTTCTGAATCAGTTTATCTGATTTTGCTATTTGAAGGTTTATGTTTGAGTAAAATCAACATTATTGTTTTATTCTATAAACTACGGACAACATTTCTCCCAAATTCCAAATAAAAATATTGTCATTTAGAGCATTTATTTGCAGAAAATGAGAAATGGCTGAAATAACAAAAAAAAAGATGCCGAGCTTTCAGACCTCAAATAATGCAAATGAAACAAGTTCATATTCATACAGTTTTAAGAGTCCAGAAATCAATATTTGGTGGAATAACCCTGGTTTTTAATCACTTTTAATCAGTTTTCATGCATCTTGGCATTATGTTCTCCTCCAACAGTCTTACACACTGCTTTTGGATAACTTTATGCCTTATACTACCGGTGCAAACATTCAAGCAGTTCAGCTTGGTGGTTTGATGGCTTGTGATCATCCATCTTCCTCTTGATTATATTCCAGAGATTTTAAAATTTGTAAAATCAAAGAAAATCATCATTTTTAAGTAGTCTCTTAATTTTTCCAGAGATGTATGTCATAGGAGCTGGGTCCTTATTTTGGGTACACAACTGATGTGCTCTTTTCAATTCTCTGTGCATGAACAAATTAATGGAAAAAAGTCACAAAGATCATGAAAAATAGATGAAAATGGTGGTTTATTTAAAACTTGTATTATTATTATTATTTATTTCTGCAAAGATATAATTGACTTTGACCAATAGGCTTTTGAGAAGGAGTCTTTATACAACAGTCCTGCCAAGGACCCATTCTACCTCGGCTGCCTAGGCTTTGGAAAGTAGCTATGGTCTCACTAGTCATCTACACAAACAGTTTGAAACAGTTTACGTGTAAACTTTTTAACACTAACTAGTAGCTATATACTAGAGGTGTGCCAAAAAATCGATTCACATAAGAATCTTGATTCTCATTTACTACGATTCAGAATCGATTTAAAATGTCCCAAAATCGATTCTGAGGGGCGGGTTTTAGACTGATTTTGGGCTGGGTATTTTTGTTGGACCTGGCAACCCTGGGGATAGCGCTTGTCCCTTTGGAGATCTTCCAGACACACACAGAGCGTAGGTGTTTGAGAATCACCGGTAAGATGGCAGAACAAGCACTATATTACATTAGATTAACGTGTAGTTTCAATGTTTTATGGCAGAATGCTTCATAACAAGCATAAAAAAGATCGCTAGTAGTTAGTTTCAGTAACTGTTAGCTAGCTAACTAGCTAACTTTCCAGTTCCACCTTAAATAACGCTACAGGTGGCAGCGGGCTGCAGCATTTAAGGCGGAACGGAAAAATACAATAAGCTAATCAGAGCTAATTTCAGCTCCTCATCACAGAGGAATTAAGGAATGGACCATATGAATTAATTTCTCCACCTCCTGCCCCCTTTCTGAAGAAATACAACGACCTTAAAGTTAACTAGTTAATCAGCAGCTGCTCCTGAACTTTAGCGCTCCACTGCTATCATCACATCAGCCCAGCAGCGTCACCTACACACCACCGCTAGTAGCCTGGTAATAAAGCAGTGTTATTTATTATTTATTTATTGTTCATTAACGTCATTGTGATATCCCAGTGATTCCTCTGTCACTGAGGACCCACATTCCTGCACATTTTATTGTTTTTGTAACACATTACCTGCTCCAGGACCAGTGTATATTATGGAGGGTTTTTTTTCAATAAGATTCATAAGCCAGAAGCAGAAATTTTTATAATTCAAATCGTTTTGAATCAAAAATCGATTTTGAATCGAATCGTGGCCCCCAAAATCGGAATCGAATCGAATCGTGAGATAGTAAACGATTCCCACCCCTACTATATACCAGTAAGCTTTTATTAATAATCCAATGTTGGACACACAGCATGTCTTGGCTAAATTATTAATATTATATTATTATATATTATTATTTTGTTACTTGAACTATTACTATTAAACAAAACAAAACATGCCGCACCAATAACCTGATGGTACTGCTGGGCGACACTCTGTGGATCAGGGCCTAAGAAGATGTAGAAGTCCATAATCCCTCCAGTGGTCACCCAGGTTAGTGCAGGAGCAGGCTGTGATACCACTTCTGCACAAAAAAAAAACATGCCAAATCATATACAAACACACACACATATACATATATTAGGCATTTAAACACACACTGAAGACACTTACAAGAAAGATCCCTCACCCATAGCATTGCTGTTGAGGAGGAAGATCCCATACGCCTGACCATCACCTTCCTGAACCAAGCAAAATGGATGGGATCCATATAGATTTGTATCTCTCTGCACATTAAAAAAACATATAAAAAGGAAAACATAGTGGTGCCAATTTAATATTTATCAGAATGGAATATGAGGATATATTGGTGTTGTACCCACGTGTGGAGCCATGTCTCTGTTCCACAGAGTGACAGAGGTCCAGTTAAGGTCCAGTGTGAGTCCAGTGTAGTGCTCCCCAAATCCAGACACGAGAGAGGAGGCCAGAGTGGTGGAGAGCTGCAGGTACTGGTCTGCAAACAGTAGGGGGGCTACTGTGGTATTCAGCCTACGAGACACAGAAGCAAAATCAGAATAAAAGGTTCATAATTATAGGTCCATATGCACCGACTGCCCCTAAAATGTCTCCACCTGGATTTAAGTAAGTGAATGATGTGGGGTTGATGCTGCAGTTGGTCTGCAGGTTTAGGTTCAGCAACAGTATGTGCTGAAAGAATGAGGTCAGCTGACTACCTGAATATACTGAATATAGACCAGGTTATTCCATCAATGGATTTTTGATAGAATCTTCCCTGATGACACAGGCATATTCAAAGATGATAATGCCAGGATTCATGGGTCTGAAATTGTGAAAGGGTGATTCAGGGAGCATGAGAGAATTTTCACCGCAGAGTCCAGATCTTAACCTCATTGAGAATCTTTGGGATGTGCTGGATGGAGAAGGCTTTGTGCAGTGGTCAGACTCTACCATCATCAATGCTTCTGCAAGATCTTGGTCAAAATTAATTAATGCAACACTGGATTGAAATACATAAATCTTGTGACATTGTAGAAAATTATTGAAACAATGCCACAATGAAAGTGTGCAGCAATCAAAGCTAAAAGGCGGTCCAACCAAATATTAAGGTGTGTGACATTTTTTTTGGTGGCAACTCACAACTCATAACTCAGAGCATTAAAGCAGCATTATGCAGGAACTGCTATTTTTGGTCTTGGGCGCCATCTACTAGAGGTGTAACCATACAGAAAATTCACAGATAGGTTCACACCTTGGTATAACCCCCACTGCCTTAATTAGCTACTAATATTTTTTTTCCTAAACATATTAAGAGATAAGGAGAAAGAGGGTGTGCGAGAGAGAGGGAGAGAAAGAGAGAGAGAGAGAGAGAAAGAGAGAGAGAGAGAGAGAGAGAGAGAGAGCTTAGTCCATTGGACCACTCAGAGCCCTGGAGTGTTGTTCACTTGTTGACACTCACAGTACTCGGCCATTGGATGCACGTCGCACAACAAAGCCAAAAGGGTCTGGCTGGAACTCCACATCATAGAGGAAGCTCTGAGTGTCTGTGGGAGTGGTGGGAGGCACTGCGACGAAGGGAACCTCATAACGATCCTGAGATGGATCCTTCAGCTGCGCAAGGACACATTAAAAAAGATTATTTATCAATATATATTCATTATTAATGAATCTACTTACTGAAGGGATTTCCTTCATTCATTTCTACACTCAGCAATACAATATCCCAAGCATCAATCATCAGTGTTTAACCTGTATTTTAGAGGAGAGGTGAGAAACTGAAGCTGCAGGTCCTCAGTCTAACATATGATAAATTCTTGGTAGAACAGGACAATATATTGAATTTTATACTGTTCATATCGATAGAATAAAAAATATATATATTTATTCATTTATTATTATATATTTTTGCTATGTCGTCCAGCACTAGTATTCTCAAATGCCTTAAAAAAAACATTGTCGATACAATATGATAAAATATATTGTTACAGTTCTATTAGAAACCATGAAAGTAACAGTAGTCTTACCTTGTCTCGTCTATAAACACATCTTACTCAAATATACTTAAATATAATTCAGCTGGGTTGATTTAACCTTTAATAATTTATTCTTTATAATTTAACACAACACTATTATGTAGGGCAGAGATATATTGTATAAACAAAAATAACATAAATAAATAAATATATAAAATTCTTGCTGTTCTTTAATTATATGAGTGATTTTTGATTGACATTTTTGGTTCCTTCATAACAAGTTCAGTTGTTTTATTTGTTAAAAAAAAAATATTTAAATTCACCATTTAAATCTATTATTTCCTTTGTGTTTTTTTTTTTTAAGAACAGTAAGCAGACCTTTTCAACCTTACATGCTACTCTTATAGGCACGGTGCTAAAATAACCTCCTTATATCACAGTTAGGAAGAAGTGTACAATATGAAAATCACTGCAACATAAAAGAGTTCTTTACGGGCTTCTGATAGATCAACGGTTTACATACTCAGATTCACTCTGGATCTAAAATCTTGACCATTCCAACTTGTAAATTGCAATTAAAACAGTAATTTAATATTTGATATTAAAATCCTTTCTCCAACCAGTAGTCCAGCCGTAAACACATCATCAATAATCCTCATAAAGGTGAACGCATAAATCCAGAGGACTAAAAGCTACTCACTGCGATGTGCAGGCGGCCTGCCTCCTCTGCCATCACCTCCAGTGTCAGTGTTGGGACGTCCCGGGGAAGGTAAGAACTGGTGGAGCGGGTAAGGTTGGCCTCCTGGCCCCTTGAAGTTGGAACAAGTGGTCCCATTCTGTAGCCAGGATAAGAAACAGGGTAGAAACACCAGGGCGGACCACTGAATACAGACTTGGGCAGGGGAACATAGCAGCAGCCCCTCTGCTCACACTGTGACTGAGTGAGGGCTCGGTCCCGAGCACAGTCAAACCTCCTCTCCACAGCAATACCACAGTCCTTTCCAGCATGAACATCAACATTACTGAAGTTTACTTTAGGCTTGTTCTGGGTGTAAACTCTCACATTTGGGACAGATACAGAGACACTGTACTTATTAACTAATTGTGTTAATGGTGGAAGTCTTATTGTGGGTGCTTGATGAAAATACAGCAGACTGATGTACAAAGTACATGATGCTGCAATAATTAAAATAACAGGAGTTAAAAGGTGATGTGGAAACCCATACAGATTCATGATTCATGCTTATTCCAGGAGCTTTTTGTTCCAGACGTTTTTTAAAGTCATGATCCTGGCAGGTTTATGGGAGCTTTTATGAATCTGAGGACAGTCCATATCAGATCAGCAGGAGAAACCCTAAAAAAATACAGAAAAAAACATACAGAAGATAAAAGCTGTCAGCTTAGTATATCTTAGTAATTCTCAGACAGCAAATGTTTTTTGAAATACAGTTAAATTATTTAGTATTTATTTTAAATTTAAGAATTATTTTGTCATTTTATTTTACACTATTCAATATTGATTAAATGTTATAGTTTTATATCTATAGTTTGTATAACATTTTAGATTAAATATATATATATATATATATATATATATATATATATATATATATATATATATATATATATATATATATATATATATATATATATATATATGACCTGTATATGTAATATATATTACATATACAGGTCAAAAACTTTAAAACACATTAATTTTTCCCCTTTAATTTTGCCATGTAAGCTTTTTCGAAAATCCGGTGTACATACATTTTGCACAAAACTGTCAGGGCCTTTTAGTAAAACCGATTAACTACAACTAAGAAAAATGTATACTATAAAAAAAAAAATAAAAAAAAAAAAATATATATATATATATATATATATATACACACATGTATATATATATATATATACATATATATATATATATATATATATATATATATACATATATATATATATATATATATATACATACATATATATATACATACATATATATATATATATATATATATATATATATATATATATATATATATATATATTTTTTTTTTTTTTTTTTTTTTTTATAGTATACATTGCAGATTGTGTTACTGCTGTTACTCTCTACTGCAGCATTTGCACATTTACACACAGAACATTCACAGTTTCATCATGATAACTAGAAAAATACACAGAAACACAGAGAAATCTGTAACTATTAAAAAAATAAGTCTTTAAAATGGAGCGGCGTTGTACTGTTTCATACTCTCTGGGTCTGGCTGACCCACATGGCAAAGCCTTAAACTCAGCTTAACATGATTGGACTCAGTTTTAGCAGTGAAGAGAAGAGTTAGAGGTCTAACAGTGAAGTGCAGAAATAAAGTCATGCATAAGATAAGAAAATAAAAAATCAGCTTGTCTAAGTCATACAAGTCTGCTACTGGACTACTAAAATAAGGGTGTTCTAAAATTTTTGACCGGTAGTGGGTTAGTTAGTTAACCTAGATAGATATATAGTTACTTAGATAGCTAGGTTAGTTCCCTCCTCAGCTAAACTACAACAAGCAGCTGTTCCTTACTTACGAGTCAGTCAATTTCCATAACTGTAGAAATAAGCGCCAATTTAAACAGTAACCCAAACAGAAGATAAATAAATATTAATAACTGATACAAGGCTGCTGTTTCAGGTTTGTTGTCGCTTATTTTTGGAAGAGAATTCCAAAGCAGGGGAAACTCGGAAGCGGGGACTTTTGTTACAAATTAGATAATAAGAGTATCTCGATTCTTTGAGAAAACAGTGCGAAACACATAAATATATATATATATATACAAAAATATTTAAACAATAGAAATATCAGAAACAACGCTTACTTTTTATGATTTATAATAAAACCAATTTGTTAAGAATAAAATACTTTACTTTAAAATAAATAATTTACATAAAGTAATTGTGTAAGTAAGTAAATAAATCAATTCTAACTTCATGTTGCTGCATGTTAATATTTTATTATATTATTATACTACATACCTTCATTTGAAATATACATTATATTATATTATATTATATTATATTATATTATATTATATTATATTATATTTTTCAGGAGGTCTGTAAACAGTTCTATTGTTTAGCAAAGACTTTGCTAAAGCTCCTGGCAGATGTGGATCTATGAAACTGAGGCTTAGGGTTGCTAAGTAGAGGAACTATTCTTTTCTATTCTGTCCTAATACTTCAGGAGGTCTTGGACTGTTACTTTGCTAAAGCTCCTGATAAGTTAGATGTGGAACTATTAAACTATTTTAGTCTCTATTAAACTAAGATTAAAGATGGCTAAGTAGATGAACTATTTAGCTATTATATTATATTATATTATATTATATTATATTATATCATATTATATTATCCTAATACTTTAGAAGGTCTGTTACTTTGCTAAATCTCCTGGTAGATGGCGACTGTTTGACTGTCGGAAGCTTCACGTAGCTCCGGCTCTCGGAAGCTGCAGGTCACACCCAGAACCGTCTCTGACCCTATCAGCGCCCTCCTCCTCAGCCCGCAGCTTCACACAGAGCGCCGGCAGGCGGGCGGCGGATTCATACGGTCCACACACTGGTGCATGCGTCCCTTCTGGGTCTACAGGCCTCCACACACAGGCTTTGTAAGTAGCGAACAGAGAATACCACTGAGAGACGCTTTATATTGTTTAGCTAGAATATCAACATGTTAGTTATCTAAAGCTAGTTAGTTACTTAGACCGCGGGTACGGAGTGTGAATGAGACCGGATTAACTGGCTATCTGTCGGGGTCCGTGCTGGAAGTTTGGCCGGCGCTTTGAAATCGAAGCCTGTTGGCTCGATTGATTAGCGTATTTTAGCTTAGCATAGTTTAGCTTAGCTTAGTTTTGCTTGGATCACGTTGGCTGAGCGGTAGCTGCAGCTCCCCAAGGTCCGAAGCTAACTAGCTAATTAACTATATAGCTACAGCAGGCTGTGCGGGAATTGACTGCGGGGTTTAACGGTTGATTCGACGCGTTAATATAAACGAGTTAAGCGCAGTTTTGTGATTCTGTTCTGCGGCTCTTTCGGATAGTTTTGGCCTAATGCTAGTGCTAAGTAGCTAGCATTAGCTTAGTTTAACACATGGTCCCGGCTCAGAGCAAGAGGCCGCTAACCGAGATAATCTGGCTAGTTAAGATATTTAGGTAGTTAGCTAACATGCTAACAAACTAACATTTTATGTAGGAAACATTAATGGCCTGCTGTTAGCTCTAGTGTTAATTAGTTGCTAAGTAAGATTAAGGATGGTTAGCAAAGCAAGCTAACGTTATCTGGCTAGTGGAATATTAGCTAGCTAGTTAGCTTAGTAACTAGGTTAAGCTTGTAACTAGCAAACAATAGGACTTGGTATATATAGCTAATTTAGTAAGTTAATGAATCACTGATGCTCTTAATCCACGTAATTAAATAGTTAACTGCCAAACAATAAAACTAAGCTAGCTAGCTATCTGTGTAGGTAATTAGCTATACTATCACTAATATTCTTAATCCACTTTATCCACTTACAAAAGTTATTTTACTGGCTAATTAGCGTGGATGTTTACTAGCTAAGTAAGCTTGCTAATGCAGGCATCAATACTTGCTTGTATTGCTAGCTATAATTATTGTAGTTAGCTAAGTTACTTTAGCTAACTTTAAATTACATTAAAAATTGCAACACGCACATAGGTTTGCTACATAACTTAGTTTTATCCAACTGAGGCATTCTACATATTGCGTTTGTATATATACAAGGGTAAAAAGGAGCCAGAAAGAGAAAACAAATGTTCACAAAAAAAACTCTAAAAATTGTATTAAACAAAGTAGCTACGTATGTCCATTGTTTTAACAGCTTTTTTAAAGTGGATAATAGTTTTTTAATGTAACTGATATTGTTTAGCTTTTTGTTATTTAATATTTTATTGGTTATAAAATAATTACAGTTTACAGGAAGTAGCACATTAATTTATCTCAACAAAGATTTACTTCCCAGCACACCAAAGAGAATAAGCACCAATAAAGCAATCGATCAGAAGTACAAGAATTGCTATATAGCAATAAGTCAAATCAGATTTAAATATTCTACTTCCTTATCCCACATTTCAAAGTATACTATATTTTGGGTTCCAAGAATAGGACACTCTTTCCATTAAAACTTTTTCTATTATATGTTCCATACATTTAAAGAAGGCAACTTGCCAATTAATTCAAAAGATAAAATCATTTTGTGAATGTAAAATAGAAGGTTGTATCTTTTAATGCATTATGAGCCAGAACTAGGTTGGTGAACTAGGTTAAAATTAGCTACAACATGCACATACATAGCTAGCTAGCATATAGAGAGTTGTACACACGTGACCTATTTTACATATTGACACTGTACTAAAATAATCACATTTCATTAAAGCAATTTTTTTCAATTTTTTCTGGAAACAACAAAAAAAAAACAATTGTCATGGCTTTTTGAAAAGTCAAACAGTAAAACCAACCAAAAACCTTAATGCTAATTTAAAAGGTTAATAAATACTGATTGTAAGGACAGAAAACATTTTAACAGCCACAAATTTGGCCTTCATCCTAAAGGGGTAGAATCAAATGATCTGATCAACTGGGGGTGTAGGAGATTTTACCACAAATGGTAACATCAACATCACATGCAATATCACAAGATTATTTAGGTGACGATTTTACGCTTAGACAGAAAAAAAAGTAGTAGTAGTAGTAGTAATAATATGAATAGGGTAAAAAGGGCCTAGAGCGAATAAAACATTTGCAAAATAAACCTACATAAATTTAAAGTAATGCATGGCATCTTGCGGTAAAATAAAAGCCAAAACTCAAGCTTCTCTTTTTGTAGATTATATAGCTAAATTGCTAGGCACAACCCAGACACAGGCAAGCCCTTTGAGGTTGGAAACTAGGCTGGATTAGATAGGTTAGATAGCTGCCTGTGACCACGAAGCAGGTGGCACAGGTTTATTTGGGGATTAATGACAGTGCCCGGGACACTGAGCTCTTTGTTTGGCCCCCGTAAGCCGCCAGCACTGGGGGGGAAAAAAAGTAACGCACAAAACAAAAGGGTACACCGACACACGCACACCAAAACTCATCTCATAGCTAGAGGACATAACATTGCAGCTATGGAGCAGAAAGACAAAGCCTCGAGAGCCATTCACCACCCTCTGTTTTTATGGCTTATTTAGCTAAATATCCAGCTCAGGTTACTTTAAGCAATCTGCCTTTTTCTTTCTGTGTGGTGTGCAACAAGTACCTTACTGCAAAGCTGTTATTTATATATCTTAATGTTCCATTGTTGCTTCTTCATGCTTATTTCTCATTCTGTCGCTGTTTTCCTTTGTAGGATGGAGTGGCAGCCAGATGAACAGGGACTCCAGCAGGTCCTTCAGCTCCTGAAAGACTCTCAGTCCCCAAACACAGCCACACAGAGAGCTGTGCAGCAAGTATCCTTCACAGTTTAAAAATGGCTTTGGAATGTTAGATGCTTTACTCTATGGTGCTTTCACACATTAAAGATATTTCAGTTTGGTGCAAACCAAAATAGCAGGTGTGAAATGTGCAACAGACCAAGATCTAGGAAAAAAAATGACCAAAATTAGTTTAAATCAAAAGGGATTGTTTGAGTCCGGGTTTTCTGAACCATGGTCTGGTTTGTCTGCAGTCCGAAAGCACCTTTCTAAATAATTTGGCTTTTCAGTCCAACTCCAGTTAAGACAGTCTATTGTCAGCTTTATTATCAATAAAAGAAGAGAGAGTAGGTGTTGTCATGAAATCTGACTCCCCTCCACATGCACGCTTGTTGCACGACAGTGTGGTTTCTAACACTAGTGCTTGTGATTTCTGGATCTACTGTAACTGTAGACTCCCTTATTTATAAACAGACACAAAAGGAATCCAATAGTAAGCTGTTGCTCTAATTGTGCGTGCTGAATGATGCTTTTGGGTCAGTGTAACGTTTATTAGTCAAATTTTCTGACCAAAGCTGAAATTGAAAATAGAAAAATGGGTATAAAAATGTTTTTTCCCCCATTGATTTTAGTGAAGAATTTTTTTATTCATTTTTTTCAATTATCTAGTTTTTGGTTTTGGCCTTTCACAATCAGAATTTTAAGAAATATTTGAAGTTGAATCTTCTCTCGATTTTCAGATTTGTCCATGTTTGTGTCTTGTAACACAAATCTAATGTTATAATCCAACTTGCAAAATGCAAAAATTCAAATCAGAAAATAAAGAAAAGATTTGTGTTTTTTTCCCAGAAATTCCAATCGTGAGAGGCAGAGATAAGAAAACTAAAATTGGAAAAATGAGTAAAAAACCTTTCTTGTACTCTGCACTGCATAAAAAATACGAAAGTTTTTACATAATTTTTTTTTTTTTTTTTTTTTACATTTTGCCTAAAAGTCAGAAAAAGTAATAATCGTTACACTGACCCATTTACACACTTCAACATACATACACACAAAGCTGGTGTCCAAGCTGGTCCTATAAATGCTTGATTGGTGACAGTGCAGGCCAAGAAAGCGGTTCAATCTGGTGGAGACTTACTTACTGTGCATGGGCATGCATTATCCTGCTGAAAAATGGCAGTTGAAAGCGGTGTGGAAAGAATTTTTTACGCCTTCATGTGGCAAGGTCCCGTGTCTCAGACCACAGCTGTAATCATTTATGTATCTGCGTTCTGAATTTTGCTGAAATCTGGGTGCATTAATTATTGTTTGAGTGACTTCTTATAAGGAAAGTGCTTGCAATCCTGCTGTTCGTGTACTAATGTGTGTTTGTCCTCGCCAGACAGACAGGCAGACAGACAGGGACTGAGGGGGATGGGAGGAGATGCTGTGATTTTAACAGTTGTGGCAGCTTAGTACCGCCAAGAGTCTCAAATGTTCGCACTGTGAATTACGGGTTTTCACAATCAGTTACTATCATTATTGCAGCTGGTGGAGCGTGCGTGTTGAAGGAGGTTTGATATGTTTGACTCATGAGTGCTTCTGCACAGTGTTCCCCCACCACCCTTAACCGTGCCTTCAGAAACTAGAGCAACTGAACCAGTTTCCTGACTTCAACAACTATCTCATCTTCGTCTTGACGAGACTAAAATCAGAGGGTAAGTCAGTCTTCTAAGATGTGCTTTGATATAAAGAGAGTCTCAAGCCAGAACCTTGCAAACCAGAGTAAGCCAGTGATCATCTACTAGTATGTTGCCATAATTATATATGTACTGGAAGGACTATTTTTAGCTCAAACTGGCCAAAATGAGACATTTGCCTGAATACCAAATACTTTGTAATAAATGTTTTTTTGCCCCTGATAAAATGACGTAGCATAACATTGAAAAAAAAAAAAACATCCCAGCATACTACAATACTTTTTACGCAGCTACTTTTTACACACATTCCCTTGGCACGCAAACTTTAGTCTTAATTTACCTTAACAGTTCTATTTTAGTCCGAAATTTACCTCAGTAGAGCTTTTCTAATTATAAATCTACCACAGCAGTGCTGCTCAAGTTATGTGAGTAACATTTACACAGAGAACTGCAAACAGCCTTGCTAACATCCATAGCTAACATTACCACATTCTGGCTCTGTATAGCTCATGTCTTTCAGATGGAAATCATCCAGCTTGTAAAGACTTATTAAACAGAATATTTTTAGAAGATTTAGATTTAAAAGCTTTATTTTTGGTTGCCACGTGTTTTGTGCATTTATAGTTTTGTCATTAAGTCACTGTGTGGCTGCAAAATTGAATTCACCGATACTGTGTGTTTTATTAAATTTAAAAACAATGAAGCAATGTCTTGAGGTTTGTCTGTGGTTAATTCTGGGCAGCACCTGGTGCATGCTTAATCGTTTCCTTGCCCTTGTATGCCTCCTTTTCCTGTTCCTGCTCTGTACCCATTCCCCTCCTTTACCTCAGGAGTACACTTAACCAGTGCGCTTCGTGTTCACGGCTTTCTCACGTGGAGACTTCCTGTTGAAACCACTTGATGATGACCTGTTTCTCTCCTCTTCTCTTCACAGATGAGCCCACACGTTCACTCAGCGGGTTAATTCTGAAAAACAATGTGAAGGCTCACTACCAGAACTTCCCCCCAGCGGTGGCAGACTTCATCAAGCAGGAATGTCTGAGCAACATCGGGGACCCATCCCCCCTCATTCGTGCCACCATCGGTGAGTGTGTGCTGTATATTGTGATAAAATCTTAGGGCCACATCGACCACCTCTAATTACACTGGACTAATGTCCACTCTGGGTAGTAATATTAGCTCTACTTAGTACCTAGTACACGCTTGAATCTGTGTATCGACAAATGTCCAGCGCTTGATAGTTCACATCCTTTTGCCATGAACATGCTGACTTTTTTTGAGCCCCACCCATAAGAAAACACCTCACAACTTACACGTTACTGTTCCCATTATGTCCCCTGATATCACACTTCATTCTTAATTTTATATACTGCTGTGCTATTACTTGGCATGGCTTATGTGGGTGTATATGTGTACACACCTAAAGCTTGTTGAATATATGGGTTATATTTATATATATAATATATATATTATATACACATAAACGCACTTCATGGCTCAAACCCACTGAGATGCTTGCTGAGATCTCTCTATGTATACTAAATAAAGCCTCGCCTGTCGTTGGTATTGTATTTCGTACGTATGCTAAATGCGGCGTGTGCTGATTAATGATTTATTCCTGCTCTGAGAAGTTTAATGGAAGGCTATTCTTATGTGTTCTTTAGACTTGCCAAAAGTATCTCGCTCCTCATAGAAGGCATCTAATGTTTCTCACCCAGGTATCCTGATCACAACCATCGCTTCAAAAGGGGAGCTGCAGACCTGGCCTGAGCTGCTCCCACAACTCTGCAACTTGCTCAACTCTGAGGATTATAACACCTGCGAGGTCAGGACCTCCATCTTCCCCTCCATTTTTATAATCTGTCTTTAGAGATCGTATAGTAATGTCATTTTATATTTAAAGAATGACTTGCATTTATTTTACACACATTTTCAAGATGTCAAGATGGTTTTTGTCCAAATTGTGCTTTTGTATTTTTCTGCACTGGAGCTACAAAGCTAATGTCACCTCTCTCCCACAGTTTAATTTACTGTGGTCAGGTCTTAATGACCTTAATTAACCCCTAATGAGGAGAATTTATCCATCATGCTTACTGAAATGATTTAGGTGTTTCAGTATTTATTAGAATAGTTAGCCTCATAGAGCCTAAAACAATTTAATTGGTTATAGAGTTTGTCAGCAAACATTGTAATTATATCACATATCAAGTTTTAAATGATTGCTCTTCTAAAAATAGATATTTCAGTTTTTCTGCTAAATATTTTCTTAAAAACATTTTTTAAGGTTGAGAACAGCTATAAGGAGCACTGAATTTTAATGAGCACTATGAATGAATGTTTATTTTCATACGTAAGGGGCACCAGACTATTAACAGTAAGCTTAGGTTTCCAGATTTCCACTAAGGCTCGGTGCAGCAACATTAGCATTAGCAGCTAAACGAGGATATTGGCTATTGTTAATGCCGCCCAACAGCACTACACTGAAGCACTCTGAGTGTTCTGGTAAGAAAGAGAGATGGTTTGTCAGAGGATTGTCCCACGTAGCTTGTTTTAACACGGTAAAAACGCAGAATACAGTCTGATATATCTAAACTTGCCCCTGAATGGCAAGAGATAATGCTTAGCGTGGTTAGCAGCTAATGCTAATGGTGCTCCAGCATTGCTGGCCGGAGTTAGCAGCAGGCTACAGGCTGAGAACTTCACTAAAACTCCTTTGTAATGCTGTACTTAAGCAAAGGTGAATTTACTGCTACTTACAACCTGACTGGTAAAATTCATATATAAAGCACAATGGGTTACAAAGAGCACTGACTATGTTTGGAGAAAATTAAAGGATTTTTTTTGTGCCTTATGGCATTGATTATCATTGATGATTTTAGGAAGAATGTGCCAGTAAAACATAATAAAACTTCTTCACAAATTGAAATTAACTTGTGTTATGTTGGCCTTTTTTAAACAAATGAGACTTCTAACCTATTTCTAATTGGGTTATGGTGCATAGGCATCTGGTTATACATCACATCATCGTTCTAAATGTCATTTAAAGTCATTCTTTTTGTTGTTAAAATATGATTCCAGTGTATATATCTGATTATTTTGATTCTGCTTTAACGGATTGTACGTTGCACAATTTTAACTTGCTCTGTTTGTTTTCCTGGTTTCTGTGTTCAGGGCTCATTTGGAGCTCTGCAGAAGATCTGTGAGGACTCCTCAGAGCTGCTAGACAGTGATGCGCTGAACCGGCCACTAAACATCATGATCCCCAAGTTCCTGCAGTTCTTCAAGCACTGTAGTCCCAAGATCAGGTGAGTTTGTCTTGTTTACTCTTGTGGTGGTGTAGCTTCAGTGTGTCTGACCACACTTTTTCTTCTGTGGTTCAGTCTGAGATTTATGGTGCTTTCTTTGTCTTTCTCATTAGATCTCATGCCATCGCTTGTGTGAACCAGTTCATCATTGGTAGAGCACAGGCGCTGATGGACAATATCGATACCTTTATTGAGGTAACGGCTGACCAGTTAGAAAGTTCTCTTTTCTTTTCTTACCCTGCTGTTTTTTCTCATGTCTTGACTTGTTTTTTTTTTCTTGCATAATTTCAGAGTCTGTTTGCGCTGGCTGCAGACGAGGACTCTGAGGTGAGGAAGAACGTGTGCCGGGCGCTGGTCATGCTGCTGGAAGTCCGTATCGACCGGCTCATCCCACACATGCACAGCATTGTTCAGGTGAGCCTTTCTCACTCTTTCTAAGAGGTGACAGGCTTGTTCATTAAAGGTCTTTGGAATTTATGAAGAATGTATTTATTGCTTTAAGTGTTTTCCTTTAGGGTTCCAAAGAATGTCGTTTAATGTTGTTGATTTAAATTGTTTGGGTCCTTGATGCTAAGATACAGAAGCCAGCCCTGGCAGTATTAGAGCGGGCTAGCTAAAAAAAAAAAAAAAAAGTTGGCCCACCTGGTTTAAATCCGCAATGATGAATGATGCAGTAGTCAGCCTCGATAAGTCAAAGCAGGTTAGTCGCAATACTGACTGTTAATTACATATTAGTTGATTACAAATCAGTTGCACTGTACTGGTAACGTTATTTGCACTGTATGGTGCACCGTATTATAAGGCATTATAAGACATATATCAGTAAATGTCTATTCTTTTGGTCTATTTTAATAAATGTATTATGCGATACTAGTAAGGGACAGGGGTTTCGCCATGTTTTCCTTCTAATTCAAGAGGTGTCGTCGCTTTAAGTTTAGTAAAGCTAAGCAGAGTAAACAAAAAATAAAAAATAAACTTTTCTTCTAGTCATACGAGTGCTGGATGTTAATCTACACAGATTTCTCTCCTAAAAAACGTGGGTATTTGGGTGAGAAAAGCACTTCCGTTTATTTACAGTAAGCCTAGATATCCAGATTTCCACTAAGGCTGGGTGTAGCAACATTAGCGACTACCCACTATTTCTAGCTTGGTTAGTGCTAGTAAATGCTGCCCAACAGCGCTACACTGAGGAACTCTAGGTATTCCACTAAGCCAGGGAGGAATTTAGTTAGCGGTTCGTCACACGTAGCTTGTTTTAACAGAGTAAATTTGCAAACTACAGTCAGATATAGATACAGATATATACTCTCATCTGAACGGCAAGAGCTAGCCCTTAGCATGCTATGCTGCTCTAGCCAGGCAATGCTAATGCAGTGCTGGTCGGAGTTAGGAGCAGGCTAAATAGGTCGATTAATACGGAATTCTGAACTGTGAATGAGCTATTGCTTAGAGTGGTTAGCGGATAATGCTAATGCTGCTCCAGCCTTGGTGCTGGAGAACTAAACTGAAGCTTCTGTATAACACTATATTCAGCGGGGTGGCTTTACTGCTGCTCACAAGCTAAGTGCAACTTATAGAATGAAGAATACGGTAGATACGGCATGTTTTGTTGTTTGTCTAATAATCTGCTAATGAGTCATGTAAGTTTGGGGGTTTTGGAATTTGCACAATTTCTAGTCCTGTTCCAGTTAGTCAGTCCAAAAAATGATTCCAGTGTTTGAGGCTCACAGAACTATGCATTTTTCTTAGAATAAAATGAATTTCACATTCTAGGGTGCCTCTAAGATCAGTGGTATCTTATTCATCCTGTGCATTTTGATTTGATGGCACCTTTTTAACAGCTTTTAAAAATGTATTCCTCTCTTTCTTCGTGTTTCAGTACATGCTGCAGCGCACGCAGGACCCAGACGAGAACGTGGCTCTAGAAGCCTGCGAGTTCTGGCTCACACTGGCTGAGCAGCCCATCTGCAAGGAGGTGCTGTCCGGACACCTGGTTCAGTAAGTCCGCTCTACAGCTGCAGGTCATCTGATCTCCTGTTGCTTGTAGTTTTAAGCAGTACCAGCAGTAGTTGTTGGTTATTAGAAATACATTCATTGGCTGCTTGCCCTGCTGGGTGGAGATGGGTTGTGTAGTGCATCTGCTGCACCTCCAGCCTGTCTCCATGGAAATGATGACATCAGAGTTTGTGACTGTCGGTGATGCTTTGAGTATTCATACTGTCTGATCCACTGCAGCCCAGTTCCGCACCCATTAGCACCCTCTGTATCGTGTGACACGGCTAATTTTGGCCTTTCTTCCAGTGTTCACCAGGAGCTCTGAGAGAGATGGTGTGAACTGAGGCAGCATCTTCAAACAATGCTGTTAAAAATGGGTTCAGTCACTGTATAGTGAACAATGTGAAAGAATTTAAACACCCTGTGAGAACCTTTTTGCGTTTAACATACAGTATCAAACATTTAATCTATCAGCACTATAGAAATTAAACTTTGTGCCAATTTGGAGTTGTCAGTGTACAGCTTGTATAGCAGTATAGATTTTCTGTCTTCTAAAATTAACTCAACACACAGCCATTAATGTCTAAATTGCTGGCAACACAAGTAAGTCCAAATTTTGCCCAATTGTGGTCGCTCTCTGGTGTCATGTGAAATAACAGGGTTCCAGGTGTGAATGTGGAATAAGACTGTTAAATTTGGTGTTTTAGGTACAACTCTCTCATACTGGCCACTGGATATTCAGTATGGCACCTCATGGCAAAGAACTCTCTGAGGATGTGAGAAACCCAATTTTGTCTCAACAAAGACCAAGGTCATACAGTGGTTTAGTTATTTAGTTGTTTTCAGTTATTAAAAATGTAAACAGCTCGTTTTGACAGATTTTTGACACTCATGCTCGTCCTACAATTAGTATTGTTTAGAAAAGAGATAAAATGTCCACATGGTTTAAGTAGGTTAGACACAAGTTTTCATGAGGTATCCTGTTTTCTACTCATGATTGTATGATGGTGTCTGCAATGATATTCAAAGTAAGGTTTATTAATTTTTTTTATAGCTACAACACAATGCACTCATCATATTCAAAATCTGACCCTTTTAGGCTGATTCCTATTCTGGTGAATGGAATGAAGTACTCTGAAATCGACATCATCTTGCTGAAGGTGAGTACATTTCTGCTGATCTGACTAACTGACCTGTTAATGGCATGGCAGTGGGGGTGACGATATTTTTTTTAACCTTGAGGATCTTCTATGATGTTTCAAGTATTCATACTGTCTGACCCAAAGGCCTTGGATCTGTCTGTTGGACTTCATTGCATCTGATGTCAAGTAGCTACACCAAAGTGAAAATCTTTAAATGAAACCTACCAAAATGATACATTTGGACATATTTAGCTGAAGTATGTAATGCAGAAGGTCCTTCTGGACTGGAGAGGTTTTGCTGTGATGCTAGCTAGGTTCATGTGCTTCTCTGTGGCTTTTTTGTTTTTAGCTAACTGACATATTTTTTAACGCTGTTCTGTGTCTTGGAATCCAGTAAGTGCTGTCACTGCTGCTGCTCTGCAAGATGACCTAAAATAAGTTGGAAAAGTCATGGAATTTGAAAATAGCAAATTCCAGGCCTGGAGAACTTTTGGAAAAATAAAAAAAAAACAGAAACCTTTTGGAAAATTCATGGAAATTTGCAGTCTACAAATGTGTTTCTATTTTGAGCTAAAAAAAAAATCAGCTCAGGTTTAGTTCAGTAATTTAGCTCTAAACAATGGAGCTCTCAAGATCTGACTCATTTTATTATTTTTATATATATTTATTATTTGTTCTTCACTGCAGTTTTACCCTGTTTGTTTGATGGTTGGAACTTTTAGTCAAATTGAGGGACAAGTATTAGGGATGTTATGTTTCAAAAGAAATATTTGATTCCTCATATTGATACAATATATCAATGTATTGTTCCACCCCAATTTAGTCATTAGTCATTGATTGGTATAAAGTTCTCTGGCTTTTCACTTATGCAGATAAGTATTGATATGTGCGCACAGCTTATGTCAAGAAAAGATAGCGTTTCGGGGACAAAAAGCCATTGCTGTTCTGCAGAATGGCGACAGAGCTGCTAACTACTCCAGCTAATGTGTTCTGCTCTAAAGTGTGAGGGTGGTGGGAGGTGTGATTTTTCTCTTAACATGATGTCTCTTTGACATGTTGGCGTAGTCGGCAGGTTTGCTGAGGAGAAGGTTAAAATTAGAGTTTATACTTAACACATTTAGATCCATCACTTCAGCCCAGCTTCTAGTTTCACCAGTCTATAAAACTCTACAGTGACGCTAAGCTTTCTGGTGATATCCAGCTTTTAAATTACAGCTAGCTTCTGCAATTATTTTGATGGAGCCTCTTGACCCCCTCTTCTCTTTTTATAATAGTTTTAAAATTAGCGTAATGTTCTCAGACTGCTGAGCACAGATCTCTCTTTAGCTGTTGTGGCTAGAACAAAAGAAAAATAAGCATGTCTGATTTCTAACCCGTATTTTGTGTTGGACATTGTGTAATCCTGCTTTAGGGTGATGTGGAGGAAGATGAGGCCGTTCCAGACAGCGAGCAGGACATCAAACCCCGCTTCCACAAGTCACGCACAGTCACGCTGCAGCACGAGGGGGGCGAGGGAGAAGAGGGGGAGAATATTGACGAAGATGACGACGATGATGACGACACTCTGTCTGACTGGAATTTACGTAAGTGGATGCTTGTTGAGGCACACGCCTTGACTCAATCAATAGTAATGTTTTTAACCACACTGGCAGCTTATATCCTCATATATGTCTAGTATGTGTCCTTTCGGACTCTAATGTGTCTGTTTTACAGAATGAAAATGTACATTTATATGCTACTTAGCCAAACACACGATTTTGTGGTCCACACACAATTTTAGCTGACCGTTTGAACTCTAAACAACAATATGATGGTTTTTGGATCAGTGCAGGGTCTTTATTTGTTAATTGATATATTTTTTCTTTTTTTTTTCATATTATTCATTTATTGCTGGCCCATAGGTTAAAAAACACTTTTGATAGATTTTTTATGCATGGAATAGTGCAAATTGTCTGCAAATAGTCTGGTCACTGGTTTCAATGGAGGTGATGACAATTAAAACTTGATTGTCTGTGATGTTCAAGTATTCATACTGTCTGATCCACTGAGGCCAGAGCAATAGATTTGGTTCAGATAAAGACAGATCTTTTAGTATACTATAAGTGCAATTCACTTTTATGAACTATAATACACACCGGATTATAGTGCTGGGCGATATGAGGAAAAATCATATATCTCAATATGGATTTTTTTTTATCATGATAACAATATATATATATCTAGATGTATTACATTTAAGTATGTTTTTTTTTTTAGTTATTCTTTGCAAAATATAACAATCATTGCTTACTTTTTCCCAAACTTTGTTTCAAAGTGACATTAAACCAAACTTTCACAAATGAAAACTACTACCTTTTAGTGCAGCAATATATATGTATCAAATAAAAAAATGAGCTAGATGCAGTAGCTATTTTTTTTTTTTTTCAAAAAAACAATGTGTCTCCATTGTTCAGCTCTCATGAGTTTAATAACGTAAAGCATGACGCAAACCGGCGTGTCCGCCAAATAACGTAAAGCAGCATCATGTCGCAAAACCACATTATCAAGCTTTTTTTGCAAAGATTACTTTATTATAACATATATAAACTGAGTTTATGCAAAGTGACCACGCCAATACATTTAATCGTTGCCTATTTATATATTTACATGAATAATTTATTAAATTACTGTAGAAACGATAGGGACGATAAAAGGTAAGTAGCACGATAGACACTTTCCTGTCGTCCCCAAAATATTTATTGTTATATCACACAGCGCTACTGGATTATAAGATGCACTGAATCAATGAACATCTGTTTTCTGGTCTATTTGCATACATAAGGTATTGCACCAAATAAAAAATATTTCCCTTCAAATTTTGCAGGTCTTTCTGCTAGGGTGCCGAAGTAAACAATACTAATTCTTAAAAAAATAAAAAAAATAAAAAAAATAAAATTTCATAAACGAACAAGCACTAGATGTTAATCTACAGTTTTCTCACCTGACAACTTTTCGGGTGAGTGAAGTGCTTCAGTTTTTTCCAGTAAGTTTTCCAGTATTTTAGCACCGTTACAAGCAGAGCTAGCCAGCTAGGTTAGCAGCGTTTGCGCTAGTAAATGCTGCCCCGCAGCGTGTTCTGGTAACCCTATCAGCTAGTGGTTTATTCCATATAGCTTGTTTTAACACGGTAAATCACGCAGGCTACAGTCAGATATACTCGCCTCTGAAGAGCGAAAAAGCTAGCGCTGCAGTTAGCAGCTAATGCCAATACTGCTTCAGCCTTGGTGCTGGAGAAACTTCACTGAAACTCCTGTACAAAGCTGTACTTAAGCAGAGAGGCTTTATTGCTCCTTACAACCTAAATTCATACATCAGGTGTAAAATTCATACATCAGGTGTACTGAATTACTAGGCACACTGCTTATTTTTGAGAATATTAAAGAATCTTAAAAGTGGCTTATAGTGAGGGGAAAAATACGGTAGTTAAGTTTCCTAAACCCTCTTTAGAACATGCACGTGTTTGGTTATCATTATTGTGACACTGACCTTCACAACACTGATACTGCAGGAAGCTGTAATGTGTTGTTCAAAGGGTGTAATGATGTATAGTCCCAAACAAAAAAACAGCAAGACTAACTCAAATGTCTCTTTGCTTAATTTTGACACTTGTGCATGTCAGTTTGTTCTATGTAGTGCTCTAGATTCCATTTAAATCCAGTTTCTTGCATCTTCAGATTATTATTTTTAAGACCAAAATATGACCATGTTTCATGGTTTAAAACAAATTACATTACATTACATTTGGCCGACGCTTTTGTCCAAAGCGACTTACAATAATGAAGTACAGAAGTTAACAGAAAAACATCTTTAGACAGGGCCTAAAGGAGGTCAAAGGGAAATAATAGGATAGAGGAGTGAAGGAGGGGAAGAAGGAAATGAGGTTAGAAGTAGTTAGTGTGTTAGAGGTGTTAAGAGAGTAAGTGTGCTTTTAAGAGCTCTGTCTTAAGGAGATGCATGTTTAGATCACTATATATATGTCATATGTTCAAATTTAGTCCTGTCTCAATCCAAATATTCCAGTATTAGTTCATTTTAGTAGTTATTGCTGTTTGTAGTGCTGAGTACATTTTCAAAGAGAAATGAGTAGTAAGAGCTAACCCTTTTTCTTCTGCTGCAGGTAAATGTTCAGCTGCAGCTCTGGACGTGTTGGCTAATGTATTCCGGGATGATCTACTGCCTCACCTTCTCCCACTGCTCAAGGATCTGCTGTTCCACCCAGACTGGGTCGTAAAGGAGTCTGGCATTCTGGTGCTCGGGGCTATCGCTGAGGGTAAGCTGAAGCTGAGACAGTGATTGTTTAAACATTTTTTAAAAATGTATTTCTCTTTATTGCCTTTGCATTCGAATGAAAATATAAAGCTAATGTGACTGAGTACTGGAAGCTAATGCCACACTTATTAGTAGCGTAGATCGTGCCCACGCCTTACTGGTTTCAATGGAGGTGATGACAAGTTTAATCTTGATTGTCCGTGATGTTCAAGTATTCATACTGTCTGATCCACTGTGACCAGAGTGACAGATGTCTTGTAGTGTGATTTAAGAACTGTAAATAGTAGGAGTGCTGAAATGGACCTACTTCTTGTTTTCTAAACATGCTTTATTACTGCAGAGCGTGTTTGTTCATCATTATTGTGAAATTGACCCTCACAATGCTTCACACTGACAATCAGCTGCCCCCTTTTTTTTTTTATTTATTTTTTTTTTTTTTAATTTATTTAATGAAAGTAGTGGGCTGATGTTTTTTCCCCACTTCAATGCTAATATGATTATCAAGTAAAAGCAATTTAGTTTGGAACAAATGCGCCCTAATAGACTTTATTTAGTTTCTGACACACTGTGATGCACAGCTGTCTATATATATATATATATATATATATATATATATATATATTTTTTTTTGTATTTCATGTTCTGTTTATAAAATGTTATGTAGTTGCTTTGTTTGAACATAATCCCGCTAGTGCAGGCCAAAGAGCCATTGGGCGTAAGCAAAAGGCAAAGGACATGTCAGTCATTTTTGATTGAAGCCAATCACACAAGCACTTTTTTATTTTTTGTAGGGGGGCTCTGCAAAAGTTTTGGCTCTTCAGATGTTTTTTTTGTTTACCCCCAGATGTTTAATTAAAGTAAAAAGTCACCAATAAACACAAATACTTTAGTAACGATACACCCAAACCTATTTAAGTACATTAATTCATTCTATTTCATTTGTTGCTGTCCACTTAGACAATGATTTCATTTTAGATTATGTAAATAAACAAGTAATTGAGAGATAAAACCACACCCCTATAAGCTACACATGCAAACGTCTTTACCAATATTCTCAAGTTCTTGGTGTAATTCTCAAATTGTTGCAATGTGGTGCGTTTGCCTGGTGACATTAGCCATTAGCTTAGCCACTAAAAACTGCAAAAAAAAAGCAATTGCCTCAAACATGAATTCTGATTGTAGTTTGGTGTTTTTTCGCCATTTATCTTTGGCCTCTGGCTTAAACATCTGGTTTCTTAACCGTCTTAAAAGTTGAGTTAGAACAACCTTACAGAACATTTAAGTTGTGGGCTTGCTCTCTTCCTCTCTGTAGGTTGTGTTCAGGGCATGGTTCCTTACCTGCCCGAGTTGATTCCTCACCTGATCCAGTGTCTGTGTGATAAGAAAGCTCTGGTTCGCTCCATCGCCTGCTGGACGCTGAGCCGCTACGCTCACTGGGTGGTCAGCCAGCCGCCTGACGCCTACCTCAAACCCCTCATGACTGAGCTGCTCAAACGAATCCTTGACGGCAACAAAAGGGTGCAGGAGGCCGCCTGCAGGTGTGTTCTTGTCAGCAAAATATTTTTTGCGCAGAATGTTTAGTTACAAAGTAGCTGCTATCGTGTAATGTCTTTCAATACATCAAAAGCAACTGAATCAAGCCTTCAATACAAGATCTACAAAACACTGGTTGATCTCTAAAAGCTTTGTTGCCTTTTTCCTATCTGTTTTATTCCTGCAGTGCATTTGCAACTCTGGAGGAGGAGGCCTGTACTGAGCTGGTCCCCTACCTGGGCTTTATTCTGGACACACTGGTCTTTGCTTTTGGGAAATACCAGCACAAAAACCTGCTCATCTTGTATGACGCTATTGGAACGCTGGCCGACTCTGTGGGCCACCATCTCAACCAGCCTGTGAGTATAGTGGAATATAGTGGAGGGTTTTTCACAAGTCAAGCTTTCAGGGTTGCACCGATGTGAAAATTTGAGGCCGGTATTTGATAATACGCGTATTTATTTGCTGATGTTGATATACATATTTAGAACTACACACCCCTGTTATAACTTTATTTATTTATTTATTTATTTTAACTAATTCTAAGCTCTTTTATTAGTTTTAAAGGAGCACAGCCAGTGTTGGCCAGTTTTAGCAGCGTGGCCAGCGTCGGGTCAGATTGGCAGCCATTATAGGCCGATACCAATATAATACTGATGTGATGTGTAGCTATGCCCCTCCTCATATATGTTACAATGACCCTCCTATGAACAGTTTTCCATTTCCGAATGTTAGTTTTTCTTGTGCCAATTTATTTTCCCCTGGAAATTTAAAAACCTTATTCTGTTATGTTGTCAGAAGGTGATTAACTGACTGACAGCCTGGGAATTGAGGGATTTAAATAAATTAATTTGGGATAGAAAATCTATTTCTGGGTTAAACTGGATCATAGTAGTTTCAGTACTTCTCTAGTAAACAGCTGAAATCTGGTACTGTAATTTGATGGAAATGTAGATTACTTTAATAAAAATAAAATAATAAAATACCTGATCTGGATTTATACTACTATAGATTTTGCTTCTGGTCAATTAGGCTGTGCTGTAAGCTAAATGAAGGCAGTCTGAGAGACTTGGTCTTAAAGAATGGTGCGGGTGTACCAAATGAGTAGGCATGTCTAACTCTGTCTCTAGTTTTTACTGCACAAATTATGGTAGGAAATATTAACATGCCGGCCTTTTTTTTTTTTTTAGAATGTAAAGGAATAGGACCACCATGTCCATGTTGTCTACGGTCCTTTTAGAATGTGAATTTGAGAACACTATATATTTAATTGCATTATATATTCTACTCACTCTCTTATAGGAGTATATCCAGAAGCTTATGCCTCCTCTGATCCAGAAATGGAATGAGCTGAAAGATGAGGACAAGGATCTGTTTCCTCTGTTGGAGGTAAGAGGGGAATTTGATTCGTTTGAATGCCGGGAGTGAAGCAGTGAGTCATCAAATAACCAGTATAATGTAGTGAAGTGGGAGGATTTTCATGGAGACTCTCTGATTATCTGTCTAGTGTTTGTCATCAGTGGCCACGGCTCTGCAGAGTGGTTTCCTGCCGTATTGTGAGCCAGTATATCAGCGCTGCGTCACCCTGGTGCAGAAAACTCTTGCTCAGGCGATGGTGAGTATACACAGCCGTCACAACCCACACAGTCACCCACAAATAAGCAAGTCATAACTGCTCTTTTCAGCGTTCATTAAATGACTGTTTATAGCTCTTAGTCCAAGGCTACAATGAAGATGAGGTTAAAATTACTTTGTCATTTGTACTTTACACATACATTTATACCTTTTTTTTTTTTTTTTTAGAGCTATAATTTGAGGTTACAAGATATATATTGTAGCTTTGTTTCAGACTACAGACAAATCAGATCGGATGACTTGCTGCACGTTATCAGATCAGATTTGCTGCATTTGGCGCTCTTCTTGGATTCCTGCACTTTCGCCTCTTTAGATTTAAGTGATGCAAAAAGTGCATTACAATCCGATTTGAGCATTTAGACTGGGTATAGTCTAGATATTCCAAAATCAGATTTGGGCATGCAATCTCAACGTAGACTAATTGCACTTGAAGGTGCATCAAAAGAACCGCAAGAGGAGGTGGTGGTGGTCTCGTTCTAGTCACAAGACCTCAAGACCTGCCTGTTTTGTATATAACCCCTCGGTTTGGCCTAACAAAAATATATCTGAAGAAATACAAATTTGATATAATGTTATATACAATGGTACAACAAAAGAAGCAATAAAGTAGTAGTTTGAGCTAATCTTAATCTTAATTAATACTTGTGTTCAATTAGATCTGCAGAATTCTAGGTATTTTAAATAGTTTAGGTGTAAAGATTAAATACAAGGTATCTCAATCTCAATATATCTCCTTTCTTACTGTATTGCGATATACTGCAGTATATTGAATCATAACCCCTGTATTGTAATGCATCCCATATCACAGCCCTAGTGATTTCTGAGCTGCTTCTTTTGTTTTCCTTGTTTAGATGTATAACCAGCACCCAGAGCAGTACGAGGCTCCTGATAAGGACTTCATGATCGTGGCTCTGGACCTGCTGAGTGGGCTGGCGGAGGGTTTGGGTGGCCACGTGGAGCAGCTGGTTGCCCGCAGCAACATCATGACCCTGCTTTTCCAGTGCATGCAGGTACCCAGTGGTTATGTAACTTGTTAGAGGGTTGTATGGGGACGTGTTCAGTGTGTGTGTTGGAGACAGACTCTGACTGTGTATATTTGTCTGTAGGACACCATGCCGGAGGTGAGGCAGAGCTCTTTCGCTCTGCTGGGGGATCTGACCAAAGCCTGCTTCCTCCATGTGAAGCCCTGCATTGGTGAGGACTGCTCTTGCCCCTGCCCTTGTTTACATATCATCGTAATCAGGGTCTCATAAAACTGTTTTTTGTTCAAAATGGCAACCAAACAGGAGAAGAAGAAATTGCCTTAGGAATCTTCTTTCGTTACTGATTTTACCATTTCTCTTGGTCAGTTCATCCTAAAATTTGGGACAGCTTAAAGAACTGTCAGATATTAATTTACTTTTCACTTATTTTAAGTATTTCTCTTTTTGATTAAATTTGATGCTGGGGTTTGTTCATGTTGGCAATATGTTTATTGCCAATTAACATGCCAATAGAAATGCTCCTGTGGGATATGCATGCATTTAATGTGGACAGGATTCCTTTCTTCCTTCCTTTCTGATCCTTCTTTCTTTCTTTCCGATCCTTCTTTCTTTACGATCCTCCCTTCCTTCTTTTTTTACGATCCTTCCTTTATTCCGATCCTTCCTTCCTTTCGATCCTTCCTTCTTTCCGATCCTTGTTTCTTTTTTTTCCGATCCTTCTTTCTCTAGTGGCTGATTTAAGGGCATTTCCCACCACTCGTGCTTTCCATGAATTCCATTCCCAAAAAGAATCCTGAAGAATTTGCTTCCGTTTATTTAGAGGAAGCATAGAATTCCAAAATTTTGTCTAAGGGTAAGTTTTTATGAAGTTTCTCCAGCACTAAGGCTGGATGCAGCAGCATTAGCATAAGGCACTAACTGCAGAGCTAGCGGGACGTAAATGGTGCCCGATAGCACTAGACTAAGGAAACCTAAGCGAGTGGTTAGCTCTGCTTAGTGGTCAGTAGCATAAATCCCTGGCAGCATCGACTTGAGTCGCTTCTGAGCGACAAGAGTTCAAATGACATCCTGCCACTCGGGCACCTGCTTTTAAAGGGGGTGCCTCCCCCGCAGAAGTCAGACATGGCCGGCCAGTCAGAGTGCTTCTGAGGAATATGTGAGAGGGGGCGTATCCCAGAGTGAGATACCGAATGAATGCTTGAAAGAGAACTGAGTGTTCTGGTATCCCAGGGCGCTATCAGCTAACGGTTCATCCCACAAAGCTTGTTTTAACATGGCAAACACGCAGACTAGAGTCCTGTATACTTATATCTCTGAACGGTAAGAGAGCTAGCACTGTGGTTAGCGGCTAATGCTGCTGTACCCAGCCTTTGTGCTGGAAAAACTTCACTGAAAACTCCCCCTTATAACATGATACTTCATTGGAGTGGCTTTGCTGCTCCTTAATACCTGACGGGTAGAATTCATACACATAAGGCACACAGGATTATAAGGAACACTGTCGAATTTTGGGAAAATTGTTATTTGGTTAAATTAGTCAACCGATCCCACACCTAGCCTTAAAACCGGGGTTTTGTATGGTGATGCTTGAACCGACTGCTTATTGTAAGGGCTGTCAAGTTTTACAAATGTATATTTGTGTGTTTCTGTGTCTGTCTTTGCAGCGGAGTTCATGCCCATCCTGGGACTCAACTTAAACCCAGAGTTCATTTCTGTCTGCAACAACGCCACCTGGGCCATCGGAGAGATCTCCATACAGATGGGTGAGTATAATATAATATCCTGCGTAGTTTCTGATCCTGTGGTGGTGAGATGCATGTATTATTTTTGTATGTGTTTAAACACAGGCTGTAGGTATGTATGGTATGTATAGTTAGCTGTGTTGGTGTTTGTGAAGCTGTATGATGGGATGGACTGCATTGTGATTGAACAGCAGACTGTTTACCTGTGATGTTCCAGCTTAATGATGTGTGCCGGTTAGATTTGGCAGAGCTGTTGTGAGGGAGTTTGTGTGTGCGTATGTTTGTGTTTGCCTGCGTTTGTGTGTGTGCTTGTGCGTATGTCCTCCTAATCCTGCAGCTGGGACTTGGAGTTTGAGCCTCTTAGAGTGTGTGCTTTGGCATGGTAGGCTGCAGGCAGGCTAGTGACAGTGTTTGGTGTCTCTACAGGCTCAGGTGACAGCAAGCAGGGAGCAGGTGATTGTACAGGTGAGATAGGAAGGAAGCTCGGAGAGTTTACTGCAAGGATGTACCACATAGTGGGCAATAATAATTATTCAGCCAGAAATGGCAAATGGGGAGAAAAAAACACTTTTGGTGTTTTGTCTGCATAAGTAAAAAGACCAAATCATTTTAAACAGAACAATTTCACTTTGAAAAACGAGACGAAACTACATATAGAATATTTGAATTAATAAATAATTACAAAATAATTTACACCAAACAGTTTCTCTTTGAAAGGTAAGACAAAATGCATTTAGTATATTTGAATTAAGAAATAAATGTAAAGATCAGATAATTCCATACAAGTTTTCATTAATTGCGCCACTTGGATCAATAATGCACATATATAAAAAAAAAAAAAAAGATAAATTAACTAATTTACATGAATTTGTATCAAGTAGGGCTGCAACTATCAAACTTTTTCTTAAAGAATATTTAATTAAATACTTAAACATTCTCAGGACCAGATTACTAGATTAGTTTCAGATTATTATTCATTACTTATTTACATTAAATTAATAGTACACTGCTCTTGTTTCACATAAGTATTGATTTTTGATTTTCAGTTCTGTATACTGAATATATATTTCTGTGGTTACAGTCAACACATTACAGTTCCGATATTAATATAAACAGTATAAAAACTATCACCCTTAGTGGGCATAATCACATTAATTGATCTGGGTGATATGTAAAAATATTGGATTAATATTTTACATTTTCACAATACACAGTATTTATTATAATTTGACAGCAGTGTCAGATTCTACTATTCAAATACTCTTTAATAAATAATGAGTATTTTATTTCTGCTGCACATCATTCCGTTTTCTGTAATGAACAGTTAGGTCAGTGTTCTTTAAGTACTGATGATACCCTCAATGTGCTAATTGTCAATGCGATAAACTTTATTACAATACAACAAATTATCAATATATGTTGACCAGCTCTAGGACCACCTCACTAATATAGGATATGTGGGCCGTCCCACACATGGGATTGAATAAAAATCTGAGGAGTTTGGAGGCCAGGTCAACACCTTCAACTACTCCTCAAACTTTTTACATTAATGTTTGTATCCAAGGTTGAAATACACTTGGCAAATATTCATGTGATGTCAAAGAAAAACAGAAGCTTTGTTTTAGGCAACATTGTGACATTTCTCTGAAGTAAAGTTCTGAGTTCTTATCAATATTAAGTCCAAAGTAGCCTAGACTTTTGACAGGGTTTAGTAAAGGTACTCTAAATATTCTGTGGCTCCACAGCAGTGTGAGATGCACTGTTTGTTGATGCGTTCCTCCTGTAACGGTCATTAAAAATTGCTGTGACTTGTGCTACAGTAGCTCTTCTGTTGGTTTCGGATCGGATAGGATGGCCGCCTTTGCCCTTGCACATTGGTAACCTATCAGTACCCAACACCCTGTTGGTAGTGTTTTTTTTTTATTTCTGTTGGACAGTGCTTCCCAATTCTAAAACTTATATCTAAAACAAGTTTAAAAGTTGTTTTTGGCAACAAAAATCTTTAGATTGCACCCAATACATGTTAAGCACATCTTATAGTTTAAGGTAACAAAAACAGGGCCGTGTTTATGGAACATTTTATTATCTTTCTGTAAATTGCTAATTTACAGGTTAATTTTCACGTTTTACTTTAATTAAAAATATTTTAGAATGCAGGGCAAACTAGTGGACTAAATTAGTTCTTAGCAGTCAGAACATTCCCATGAACATAGTCACTATTGTTTTCTCTCGTGTCCTTTTTTCTGTAGGTGTAGAGATGGAGCCGTATGTGGGGCTGGTACTGAACAACCTGGTGGAGATTATAAACAGACCCAATACCCCCAAAACCCTGCTGGAGAACACAGGTACTGCAGTTACATTTTATTAATCACTTAATTTAATTAGTTAATTTTGTACCACATTCATATCTGTGATGAACTAAAAGACATTCGAATCTGACACCCCGTGTGGATGTTTAACATTTCTGACTGAATAAATGTGGCAGAAGCTGCACTGTGGATTGTTGTGCTTTTATGCTGTAGTGCAGTTGTTTATAATGTTATTTATTTATATTTATTTATTTTTCTGGAACAGCCATTACCATTGGTCGACTGGGATATGTCTGTCCTCAGGAGGTGGCACCCATGCTGCCACAGTTTATCAGACCTTGGTGAGTCTTTATCTACTTCTTTTACCTGGTTGTTTGCTGTACTTATTGATATTTGCATTGTTTAATGGTTTTGGACGACTTTTTAAAAAGTACTTTAAAATGCACCCATTGCTGACTAAAGGTGTCGAAAGTATTGACATTAATTTCTCTGTAGGTAGAAGTATTATAAATACTAGGCTTTAAAATACTTTTGTATCAGTTAAAGTATCAACTCAAGCTAAAACTGTAAAAGTAATGATTTCAAAACTACTTGAAGTATAAAAGTAAAAGTACTGTAAGGGGGGAAATGCCATTAAGGACAGAAGCTTGGGTGATGCCCAAGTTCACTAATATTAGTGCTGGGCTTTAATTTTAACTGCCGGTATGCATTTTCACACACTGCCATGCTGGTAGAGGTGCCACAGAATGCAACGCAACGTAGAACAGCACTGCTAAAGAAGCATAATGTACATGCTCATGGTACAGCTCAATAGCTAGCCAGTCAGCATTAAAAAAAGCTAACACACTGGAGTGACCGTAAGCTTAGCTCTGTGGAGTCAAACTCGCGTCTTGCTCTGTCGTATCTGTAGAAACTTTGATATGAGAACAGCACTTTATCTAAGGAGCTCCTTCTGCTGTTCCTTACTATGTACGTGTTTTTATCCGAGTAAAATGGAAACGACCAAATCTTTGGCTCTTAATTCTGTTCCATTCATGTTTATAAGAACTGTGGTGCTTTTCAGTGAACCAGCTTGCGTTTCCATCAGTTTTAGATAAATTATAATAGTAAAAATACCGAGATATGCCTTGAAACTGTTACATACGTTTTTAATCATACCGCCCAGCACTAAAATGTGTGTACATGCAGTATAGTGTATGTAATTCCAGTTTAAGATGTTAAGCTCTTTTTATTGAGGGTCTTGTCAGCTTATAGTTCTTTCTGCTTTCAGGTGCCAATCACTGAGAAACATCAGGGACAACGAGGAGAAGGATTCTGCCTTTAGAGGCATCTGTTTAATGATTGGCGTCAATCCTGGAGGCGTAGTGCAGGTGAAGCTCAGTTTTACTGCAGCTTGTTTTATACAATCATAAAATACAGTATACATACTTTCATATATTCATAGCTTTTAAAGCTTTGTCACATCACTGATCTTTTAACTACAATTACATTACATTTAATCTTTGGATGTGTGCGTTTGTCTGTAGGACTTTATCTTCTTCTGTGATGCCGTGGCCTCCTGGGTGAACCCAAAAGAAGATCTGAGGGATATGTTCTACAAGGTATTTATATTACATATCAAATAGTTTGTGGCAGAATATTGCTAAACTCTTTGTAAACTGAGGAAAATCTGAGTAATCTGAGTAATCACTGGTGGTGTTGTGCTTTTGTTGCAGATCCTGCATGGCTTTAAGGACCAGGTGGGCGAGGAGAACTGGCAGCAGTTCTCTGAGCAGTTCCCCCCGCAGCTGAAGGAGCGGCTCTCGGCCTGCTATGGCGTTTAGATGCGCCCCCCCAATTGACACAGGACACGCCTGTTAGGTATGCAATATAGTTCACCAGCAATATATACTAATACACTAACTGATTCAATCGATTAAAATCAATTATTAAAATAATTGGCCACTAATTTAACAATTGATTAGTTCAGTCAATGTTGTTAGACAAATAAGTACAATTGTACTACTATTGTTGGGCAGAAAGCCAGCCAAAGCCATGGCAGTAAAGTACCATTAAGCTGGATTCGTGTTGGAGTCAGCCAGTATTACTAGAGCCTGCTAGAGTAGTTAAACAAGACGCATCTCATTTTTAGTAGATTTTTATCTCACTTGCTTTTAACAAGTTTTCCGTTCCACCTTAAACACAGCAGAAGTTACAAGGCTATTACAGTATATGCAGTACATACACTGTTGTGTTTAAAAAAAAATTATAAAATAAAAACCCTGTATAACACAACATTCCTTTACTTAAAAGTATGACTGTTACATTAGTACAAAGACAATTTGGTTTAATAAATAAAATACTAGAAATAAAATGACCCACATTTGGCTATGAAGAGTGCATTTATGTTTTTATAAGACGCTAATATTTAGTAATAGTAATTGCTGTTTTTTTTTTTTTTTTGGGTCTTTTAATTTTCCCAAAATTTGTCAGTGCGCATTATATATGAATTTTAACTGTCAGGTTGTTATACAGGAGTTTCAGTTTAGTTCTTCAGCACCGATGCTGAAGCAGTGTTAGCGTTAGCCGCTAATCTCGCAAAGCACTAGTTTTTTCACAGTTCAGAGGTTAGTAATATCGGCCTGTAGCCTGCTACTAACCCAGACTAGCACTGCTGGAATAGCATTAGCCGCTACCCGCGCTAAGCACTCTTTTGCCTTTCAGAAGCAACTATATCAGACTATAACCTGCGTGTTTACTGTGTTAAAACAAGCTACATAGTATGAACCGCTAGCTTATATCGCCCTGGCTTACCGAAACACTCAGGGTTCCTCAGTGTAGCGCAAAATAGTGCATTTACTAGCGTTAACCGCTGACTGTGGTAAATAAAGGCTGCACCCAGCCTTTACTTACCCAAAGTGCTTTACTCACCAAAATAAACAGTTTTTAGAAGAGAACTCTGTGTAGATTACTACAGTTTTGTTTACTTAGCTTAGCTTTACTTAACTTAGTTACCCACCACCACCCAGCCGGTGACACCTGCTGAATTTGAAGGAAAACATGGCGACACCCTTGTTCCTTACTAGTGTCGCTTGACGCGCCTTATAATCCAGTGCACCTTGTATATGAAAATAGACCAGAAAATAGACGTTCAGTGATCGTGCGCTTTATAAAGCGAAAAATATGGTAGTCCAGTTATTTAGCTGAGTGGTTAATGTTGTGTTCTCTGTGCTCTCTCTCCTCAGGTCTAATCTACGGGAGGGTTACTGGGGAACTCATCCATGTCTGTGTATTGCACTGCCCTGCTGTTGGAGGGGGGAAAAGGACGGCGCGACGGTCTGTGTGTCGGGGCGGCCCCGCACCCTGTGTCTCTGTGAGGGAGGGTGGGAAGAGGGTGGGGAGGGGGTTAGGGGGAGCCAACCTCTGCAACAAACGCCGCGATTTAGCGTCCCACGCGGTCGGAGTAGGAATTTTAAACACGAGTAAATAATAAAAAAAAAATAACTAACGGAAGCAAAAAGGGATCTAGGCTGGGATAGATGGGGGAGAGGGAGGGAGATGGGTAGGATCGCCTCGCCAGCTGATAACTCCACTGCTCTCCTCGGTGCTGGAGGAGAGTGCTAACGGGAGGGGGGAGGGCTGGGTAGCACGGAAAGCACCCACCATTAGTAAGTACGCAAGTAAGAGTACAGTCTAGTCAAGCCCTGGCACCTCAGCTAGACGCCTATAGCACACAATGCGCGTTACGTAGACCCGCACACCTTTTTTTAGACGAGCTTAAGGCAAGTCTCTTGTTTTTTGCCTGGGCAACCTTTTTGTGTACCCTAACGCATAAAACACATGGGCGAACTTCTTCTACAAGTGAATTCAATATCTTTAAGAGCTATTGGTTGAACACATCAACAGGGATTAATGGCTAGAGGTGAATCACCAGATAATACAGCTTACAGTTCTCGGGAGATGAGTCGATTTCACCACCTTTTTAATAAATAAATAAATGAAAATACGCGATCATTTCCTGTTCGTAAGTACAGTGCATATAGTCTTTACCGCTTTCATGCCGTGTATCGCATCTTTCCAAGGCTGTTCATCGTCGTTTAATGCTCTGTACCTGGGCCGGACCTTTTTAAACTTTAAAAGTTTCAGTTCATTCATTTTTTTTTTTTTCTCTCATTTGGGGGGAAAAAGTAAAAAAAAACAAAGTGCTCCACCGTGTGTCGGCCCCCTTAGCTTCGTCATAACCAGAACAACCTTCAGGAACTGTAATTAACTGTAGTAGTGCTGAGAGTTTTTACTTTCCTCCTGCTTGCTCAGATAAGGGAATGAGAAAAAATGGTTTGCATGAACTCCAGACCCTTGGAGAAATCAGTGCAATGTGCAGGTATCGGCTTAATTTTTTAAATTTTGTTTCATTTTATTTAATTTTTTTTATTTCTATTTTTTCTTTTTAGGATCAGCATGTATTGCAACAGTGTTAGCAGCCTTAGCTTTAATGAGGTCTCATTTTCTCCCTCTTCTCTGCCTGTTTAGGACAATTAGATCCTGTTTACACCTGTTTTCTTAATGCTCTCTTAATACTTACGTAAAGGAGGGTGGCTCAAACGTCTGATTTAAAACAGATACAAATCAGATCGATCAGTCTTGAGCAAGTTCACACTTGCATTTGTTGCATCTAGTTTTGCCTTACCAGATATAATCCTAATTCTCAACACAGATGAAGTGACCAGGTGTAAACAGGGCTTTTGGATCTTGCAGCTGTAGTACACATTAAGCAATGTTTCTTTTACACATCTAGCTTTAAAAGATTAAAATCAATATAGCAAGAAATCGCAACCCTTTTCTGTAGAGCGAAACAACAACGTGCTGCTAGTGCTTAAACAAAGTATGTTTTAATGAAATTAAGGTAAGTCAGTAAGAAACCAAGTGGGTGGTTTTAATGCACTTTCTTTTACAGAATGTCACACTTGGACAGCAGTCCGGCAGACTTATAAATATAGACTATATTTGTTAAGGTTCTTGGTTAAAGGCATGTTTCACAACAAGACACTATTATTATAAACAGTAATAAACACAATTATTATCATTAATATTATAATTTTTCACCTGGTTCTAGTCGGTTTAGCTGGTAGTCCTTTATTTCAGCGCTCGTTTGTTTTTTTTTTTGTTTTTTTTCTTCGTAATGTAACAAAGCCAACAGATTTGTATGTCCGATATGCCACGTATTTGTGTGTAGGTATGCACATTAAACTTGATATGTAATTAACTTCTGTTCAAATTTAAGAGAACAATTTAATAATAAGGCTAGGATCAGCGCTTACAGTGGTAAATTCATGTGTTTTACCAAGTGCATTACAAAATATGGCATTTTGATCTTAAAATAAGAGTAAATAAGAGTAAATAAATGGGGTAAGAAAAGGTACAGCCTACATTGTTGGTCTCCTTGTGAAGCTGTGGTAGACTTGTGTAATTGGAAGTGTTGATACTAATGTTAGAATGTAATTCAGCCTCTTTAGGCACAAGATGCATGCTTGAAAAATGTAGAGGAAAATTCGGGTCCAGAAAGTAAAAATGTAACTTAGAATTTTGTTGCAAATGTTGTTTAGACAGTTGGAGCAAAGTCCCAGGGTCTGTTTTTGTTGTCTGGACCTTGATTACCCATTTCTAGAGAAATGTACACATATAAAGTATTGCACTGAATTTCTCCCCTAATGATTTAATTTTATTAAACAAAAAATGTAAAAGGTATAATGTAAAATCCCACAGTCAACACTTGCAGTTCATTTACCAACCATATCTTTTTTCTTGTCTGTCTAAATAACCTTAAAAGAGGCCTTGTATATAATAGTAAATGCACAAAGTTAATTCCGCACACAAAGTAATTCTGTAGCAAATTACTCGTACCAAATATTACAAATTAATTACGTACAAAAGTAAACAAATGTGGTGATAATGTTTAAATCCCCTCTCAGCTCTGTTAAAATGGTTTTGCCCAGTGCACCGCAAAATATCTGGCATAGCTTAAAATAAGAATAAATAAATGGAATAAGAATAGGAACTGCCTACATTTTTGGTCTCCCTGTGAAGCTGTGGTAAACTTGTGAACTTTTTGGATGCGCAAGTGTTTATGGGTCTTTAGGCACAAAATACATGCTTAAAAATTGTACAGGTGGATAATCCGGGTCCAGAAAGTCAAAATTCATCTCAAAATCCTGGAGTGAATTTTTGTTTTCTGGACCTGGATTACCAATTTATTTCTGGAGAAATTTAAAGTATTGCATCGTCAAATTCCCCAATTTTTTATTTTTATTAAAAACAAAAAATTTGAAAAGGACAAAGCCCACTGTTGACATTTTGTTTAGTTTCTAATAAAATTACTTTTCCAGAGGCCTTATAAAAGTATCTACACACACAAACAATTTGGCTAGTTACCAAAATTCTGAAATGTAACCTAGTTAAATGTTAAATTCTTCCATTTTACCCAATGCTCTCCCAAATCTGCCGGATCGTAAACACGAGTAAATAAAAGTTAAGGGTTAAGAATAGGAACTGCCTAAATTGTTGGTCTCCTTGTGAAGCTGTGGTAGACTTGTGTAATTTTTGGAAGTATTGATCATAATGTTTGAATGTAAATTAGCCTGTTTAGGCCTGAAGTACATGCTTAAAAAAAATGTAGTGGTAGGTAATTTGATTATCAATTTCCAGAGAAAAATATAAATAAAGTATTGCGCTAGTTTTCTTTAACAGGTCAGATTTCCCCAGCTTTTCTTTTTTTATTAAACAAAAATTTAAAGTACAAAGCCCAACGTCAACACTTGCAGCTCATTTACCAACTAACTTAACTAAATAATCTTAACAGAGGCCTTAACAATAGTAACTACACAATCAAATTAGCTCTGCACAAAATCGTAACTGTGGCTAATTTTCTGTACCAAAAAAATGAATAAATCAATAAATAAAATAATTAAATATACATAAATGCAGAGGCTATCATTGTTAATAGCCATAAATAAGCAATAGCCGTGTCTCTGCTAGCATAGGTGTTCGTATGTCTTTTTAAGGTACACTGTTGTGCTTTTGACTTTTTTCATTTCCAACTTGGAAGTAAAATTGGAGGCGGAGACTCACTGTGGTCCTTCAAAATAAAAGCCTTGGTGTACCTTTTGAGATTTGTCATTTTGCTCTTTCAATAATAATAATAATATTAGCCTTGACAATCTTAACTTTAGCTACTAGTTTCTACACTTTTGTAAATCGCTCCATCCTCAGGACTCGAGCTCTGTAAGTAATATAGGTAAATGACTGTGCAAGTGTTGCTCCATAGGCATTTAATAAAAATAAATGAAAGTGACAGGGTGGTACACAAATTAACATTAACATTAATTCCAACATGGAGATGTGCAGCCTTTTGTTTATTTGCTTCACCTGTATGAGCAGATATTTCTATTCCCATCTATTATTATTATTATTAAGTTATTTACATAATTCATTCAGACAAGAACATTTACGTTTTAGTTTAATTTTTTTTTTTTTATGTGAAGGCTGGCCAAATTAATGGATTTAAATTTTTCAATTGTTAAATTGTTTAAGCTCTCAAAGTTCAGGAAGTGCTGTAAACCACTAGGTGTGGAGCCAGTTTATTAATGTTATTACCAAGATTTTTTTTTTTTTTTTTTTTTTAGTAAACACTCGTTCTCCTGCAAACTATGATCATTTGTCCTCATGTTAATATTTTTTGGTTTGTTGTTTTTTTATTTTAATTTTGATAATGTTATTTATTTTTATTCGTTTTCTTTTTGTATTGTTTTGCGCTTTCAAGCGCAAAGATTTTTAGACTTTAAAAGTTTATTATTTTCTTTTTGTTTTAAAGAATTTTATTTTGTTGTTTTATATCAACCAATTTTGACTTATTTTTATTTTATTTTTGTTTTGTTATTTTTGTTTGTTTTAATTTTTTTTAATCAACCAATTCCAGCAAATGATTAGGATGGAAGGTGGGAAATGCATTTGAACCTGTACTGTGTACTTAGGAGAATATCTGCTGAATAGTTTTTTTTTCCTCTTCCACACTGTGGTGCAAACTCATTTATCTCATCACTTTCTATTTTAATTCTGTGAATCGGGGAAATAAATTCTTTTCTACCAACCGGGAAACAAAAGCTACAGTGTGGTCTGTTTTTTAAGTGCTTGTTTCATGTGTTTCTCTCAATCCCAGAGATTTTTGCTTTATTAATCTCTCCACATGGTCTGTTAAACTTTTGCATCCTTTTTAAAACGTGTGTTAACTGGAGAGATTCAGTACATTCATAATTTATTTATTAGTTTAATTGTGGTTTATTAATACTTGATCATGTCATTTTTGTAAAATCTTTAAAATTAGAAAAAAATAAAGCCAGAAAAAGAATTTGTGAGCAATAATTTACTCAAAATTTAATCTTGCGTCTGCGCCTTTTTTTTTCCGGCATCGACATGAGTGGTTGACTGTTCAAGTAGTTCAGTCTGTGTAGTGTTTTTATTTTTTATTTATTTATTTTTTGGTTCTATGCTACTACATATGTCTTGGGTGCATCTTATTTATATCCTAAGGATATTCTTATTGTAATTCTAGAATTTCCTCTTGTGATTAGTAAAGTATCTATTTATTTAATTTCACATCATTTCTGGCTGATGTTCTGGTCACTTTTGCAAGTGTGTGTTAATATTTATTTACGTATTTATTTATAAGGATGTGGTAAGAGCACAGGGTTTAAAAGGTGTATAAGCTTGAGTTTAACCGTTTTAACATTTTTAGCGGTGCTGGAACCTGTTAATGTTTTGTGTTGAGAAAATGAGTAAGTTTCAGTATAAAAAAAGTTATTTTAAAATGTATAAATATTGAGCAAAACTGATTTTACTCAATAGCTCCATAGGAACCCATTTGTTTGAGGCCGACTCGGGGGCGCCCCATGGTGGTCAAACAAACCCTGACCCGACCACCTGTTGCAGTCTGTCCTTCAGCTCCACAAAGACTGCAGAGAAACTAGTGGGTGTAGCTAGAATGGATAAAACTGATTTATATTATGTATTTTATTATTTATTAATGTTATTCGGGCCCGTAAATAGTCTTGTGTGTGGGCTCTGTTAGTTAGCGATAGATAGCTGAATAACACAGCTAGCTTACGCTAACTGAAGAGCAGGAACTGTTCGTTGGGACTGAAGTGGAGTTTGAGCGGTGAGTGGCTGGTTCTCTCAGTATTAACTAGCTAACTAACATATTTAAGTTATTTTTATAGCTAAATTTGCCTCGCAGCTTCAGAAATACAGTGAATACTGCAGCTTAAATAACACAAGCTAACTAAGCTAAAGCGAAATCATTATTTTGGTATATTCTATCTAGCATTACTTCTGGAAACGAGCTGAAGGTTTAACTGACTTAAGTGTGAATAAACTCAGTAATTTCAGTGATATTCTGTCACAATAACCGAATACTAAATCAACCTAGCTAACTCACCCATTCATTCATTAATGTCCAGTTAAATTAACTGACTTTTCTCCCCTCAGCTTCTCCGCTGTGTTGAATCAAACTACACTATCAGCATGGCTAAAGACAAAGTCTACAGCGGAGAGCAATTTAATAGTCTTAATTTTCGAGATCAATAAAGTATATATCTGTTTCTTTACAATACCAGTCAAAAGTTCCATGTGCTTTCTTTCTTTTTATATATATATTTTACATTGGTCTACTTTTTTCCTGCAACAGCCATCAACATTATTTGACCTTGGCGAGTTTATAACCTCCCTCCCCTTTTCAGATTCTATCACGAGGACACCCCTTCTTATAAATGCATTCAACTACTTTAAATTACAGCTGTTTACACAGATGTGCAAATACATACATAGCTTGATACTGTATTAATTCTCAAAATCAGTATCAATATCTGGATTATAAGCTAATATTACAGGTAATAATTCTAGAATCATACCATAGGATCTGCATAGCTTACTGACATGACTGTTGCAAGTTGACTAATACAAAAAGTTTCACTCAGACTGGAAACATGTTAACTGAACACACACAGAGCTCACTAATTCATTCATTCATTAATGTCTAGGTAACTGACTTTTCTCCCCTCAGCTTCTCAACTGTGTAGGATCTAACCACATAAGTATGGCTGAAGACAGTGTCTACAGCGAAGAGCCATTCTCACATGCTCACAAATATATGAAAAAAATACATAAATTGAATGGAATTTTTTTTCATCCGTCTTCCTGAGGTAGAGTCACCTGGAATAGTTTTTTCAGCAGCTTGATTGAGTTCCTGGAGGTGCTGATGAGCAGTTGCTGCAAGCTCAAGCTCATCCTAAATCACAATCACAGTTTATCAGGTTTAGAACAGGGGATTGTGGAGGACAAACACTTCTGCTGTTTAGGACAATTCCATGCGTGTCCCATAATTGTTTTATTTTAATGTCTTTAATATTAATCCACAATGTAGAAAATATATTAAAGAAAAAATTTGAAATTGTTGAGGAGTCTCCAAGCTTTTGACTGGTACTGTATTTGTTTTCTCTGATTAAATGTATCCCTGCACTTACAATGCTGTTGTGCAAGTGTGTTAATTTGCACGATGGGTGTCATTGAAATGTCAGTGGCATATTTTTTTCAAAAATTAAAAAAAATTAAGTTGAGAGGATATTGCCCATCCTGACTGTTGTTTTTTTATTCTTGGCCTCTCTAGGTATAGACAGAGCTGTATATGGGTCTGTACTGAACAACCTGATGGAGCTAAGGAATACACCAAACCCCCCAACCCAGAAAAAACACAAGTATTGTAGGTAAACATAAAAGTCAGTAATATATATTTCCTGGCTTTCTTTTTCTACTGCATTCATATCCATGATTAACTACATAAGACATTCGAATCCTGAATCCTATGTGGAACTTTTAATTCTGATTGAATGTGGCAGCAGGTGCTTGGTGGTTATAATGCTTTTATACTAGAGCACAACTGTTTTAATACCTTGCCTCCTTCTTTCCTGCAACAGCGAAGACCTTCAGCTATTAACATTTGACCATGGTGAGTTTGTAACCTCCCCCTCTCATTTTCAAATAGCTATTTATATTGATATTTACCATCTTAAAATAAGGACACCCCTTCTAATACATGCATTCCACTACTTTAAATTGCAGCTCTTGTTCACACAGATGTGCAAAGACATATAGCTTGGAATCTAAGAACACTTGAAACAGTACATTTGTTGCAATACTGTAGCCCAATACTGAAGTCTCAAAAACCACGATCAACATATTATTAACACTTTAAAGGCTGCAGGTTATACTCCTAATATTACAGGTCATAAGTCTAGATTTTTACCTTAGGATCAGAATAGCCTACTGACTTAAATGTTACAAGTTGACCAAGGGTAGCAGTAGCAGACATTTCACTCAGACATTCAAGATGCAATATACATCACAGCATTTATTTAACTTTTGTTCACAAATATTTGCAGTGCATATAAAAAAAAAAAAATAAAAAAAAAACACAAAATAGAAAATTGTCTGCTAGAAAGCAATTACATATTACCTTACCAAAGACTCCACCAGTATGTCTTGCTTCAACAAACTCCTAAGGTAAATGAGGCCCTAATAGTTGTGTGCCTCCTCTTCATAAAGCCTTAGCTCCTCCTCTAGGCCAATCCAACTAATGTAACTCCAATTAACTAAAATTTCAAACATATTAATGAACTTAAAGCCTATGATCCCAACCAATATGAACATTAAATCATTGTATAAACACTTAAACATAGACAAAACATGTCAGAAACACACAAGAAGACACTATAACACCCCTGCCCCAGCTCCAAGAATAGTATATCCCACTTCTAAAGATGGGAAACTCCCTTAAACGTAGTACAATTGCTTCAGTTTGAGGTGTTTTAATGCTGAACCAAAGTTTTTAATAGGCAAGTCAGTTCACTCAGTGGCCATCTTTGCAATGTTGCAATGCCACTGGGCAGTTAAATCCACTCATAGAAGACTATATCTGTATCTGTTTGAAAGGGGGAAGACAAATACTATGAGCTAGTGGTTTTCTGCTACTGCACTTATCTCCACATAACATGCCCAGACCCATTCATATCCAAGTATAGCACGGCCCTGATTTTGGTGGGAAATGAATTTGTATATGATATATAATTAGGAGAGTTTGTTAAATGAGCTTCTTCATTTTCTATTTTAATTCCATGGTCTTTTACAAATTGAATCATGAATTAAACATTAGAAATTATTTTTTAAAAACTAAATGGATTAAATGTGCTCAGTAATGACAGGATGTTCCATATTCTGATTGTTGGTTCACCTCTTGGCCTCTTTAGGTGTAGCGAGAGAGGGTATTGAACAACCTGTTGGAGATCATAAACACCAAGCACCCCCTAGACTCTCCTGGAGAACACAGGTACTGTGCTTAAACATAATACACATCAGTAATATACTGCTTGGTTTTTATTTATACAACATCCACATCCATGATGAACTACATAAGACATTCGAATCCTGAATCCTATGTGGAACATTAAGTTCTGATTGACTGTGGCAACAGGTGCATTGTGGGTTATGTTTCTATGATAGAGCACAATTGTTAATACCCTGTCTCCTCCATTCCTGCAACAGCCAAGACCATCGGCCGTTAACATTATTTGACCTTGGTGAGTTTGTACCCTCCTCTTTCCCTTCTAATAAATATTTTAAATTGCACCCATTGTTAGCAGACTTGCAAGATGCAGTATGCACAACAGCATTCATTTTATTCATCATATCAGCAAACAAACTAACTTCTACAAAACAGAAAAGAAAATTCCCTTCTAGAAGGAACAAGCTACTGTACATTACCTGGTCAAATATTCCACCAGTACATCTTGTTTTAACCAACTCCTAGGGAAAATTAGCCCCTACTAGACCACACTAACTCCTCCTGCCCCTTATACAATAATGGTAGTATTCAGACAAGCACGAGAGTGCATTTTTATTTTCTTGTGATATCTATATATCATATATATGAATGGACCAATTTTCTGAGCAATTTTTTTAACTGATTTGTAACATTTGTTATTTGCTCTCTTTGTTCTTCAGGTCCCATCTAGATGAGAGTTACTGGGGAACTGTGGAGGAGGGGGAATAGTGTGATTGTGTCTGTGACTGTGTATCTCTGACTAATTAATTGGTCAACCCTTTGTTACTTTTTTAAATTGTCTTTAAGCCTGTACTGTTTACATATCTGCTGAATAAACATTTTTTTTTATCATTTACACTTTTAATTGTGACATATGGAATTTTTTTTTTTTCTGCCAACTCGGAAACAAATGGTACAGTGAATGTTTGTTTGTGTGTTTATTTTTCTTTGCGTTTTGTATCTGCCCACATGATGTCCTAAACTTTATGTCTGTAGAATGTGTGTTGAGAACTGGAATGAATCAGTTTGATTGTGGTTGATTTAGCTATAAAAAAGAAGTGTGCAAAAAAGAAGACTTGTCATCTGAGATCTAACTACAGACAACGTTTCTCCCAAATTCCAGATCAAAATATAGTCATTTAGTGCAGTTATTTGCAGAAAATGAGAAATTAGAAATGGCCGAAATAAAAAAAAGACAAAAAAAGAGCTTTTAAACGTCAAATAATGCAAAGAAAACAAGTTCATATTTAAGTTTTAAGAATTCAGAAATCAATATTTGTTGGAATAACCATGGTTTTTAATCACAGTTTTCATCTTGGCATGTTCTCCTCCACCAGTCTTACACACTGCTTTTGGATAACTTTATGCCATTCCTGGTGCAAAAATTCAAGCAATTCAGTTTGGTTTGATGGCTTGTGATCATCCATCTTCCTCTTGATTATATTCCAGAGGTTTGATTTAAAATGAGACAAACTCATTATTTTTAAATGGTCTAATTTTTTTCCAGAGTACAATATTGATAAAAATTGAGTTACAATTTGTGTATGATGTATGGATTTATAAATTATTGTAAATGCCAATTTAATATATAGATATGTATGTATGGTATCTTCAGTGTTACACCAAAAATGTTTTTATGTATATATATATATATATATATATATATATATATATATATATATATATATATATATATATATATATATATATATATGCTTTTATTCATATTTCTGACATAATTTAAATCAGGTATTTTTTATATTGTGTAAAAAACAAAATAAAACATTCATAGTCGATGGACCAACAGATTTTTTTTTTTTTTTTATCAATTATTGTTTTCCCCATTTTTTCTACACGTTTTAAACAGTTTTAAGAATTTGTTGCTGGGGTTGGTGGTGCTGGATGGATACCGGGGGGTCTTGTGTAAGTCATGCCCGCTGTGCGGCTGCGCTGGGCGGGTTTGAGCGGCCAGCCTGAACGCTGCTGCCTCCAGTCTCTGCACTAGCTCCAGAAGAGACTCTGCAGGAGGAACTAGCGGGCTAGCTAACTAGCTAGCTTAGCTTATCTAGCTAATGCCTGTATAATGGAAACGCTAGCTAGCTAAGTTATACAGTGTATTTTATTATTTAGTAATATGACAAGCGTCTGCAAACTTGCTGATTGATAGTGTGGACATTTTACTGCCCTGGAGACTTTATGAAATGATCTGTTATATTATTTTAGGGGTTATTTATGTTGGTTAGCCAGCTAACGTTAGCTAGCTAGCCTAGGTTGCTTAAGTAACCTAGCAACGTAGCTTTGGCTAGCTAACGCTAGCTAACTGGCTAAGCTAGGCTAAGTATTTGACGTGGAGTCTATAAAGGAAGCGGTTAGCTAGCTAGGACAGCAGTGCAGTAGGACGGGTGAGTGATTGATTTTTCTTAATATTTCCTTAGTTTTTTTTTTAAATTATTACATTTAAGGTGTTTTTGCCACGTAGTTTTAGTTTTAGGGATAAACAAGTGAATATTATAGCTGCTAGCTGAGCTAACGTGGCTAATGTTAAATCAAATATGAGCCCCTATATTGTGTGTGTTAGCTGAATAACTAAAACAACTAGGGTTAAAACTGATTTATATTTTATTTATACTGCTTTAATTCACGTTAATCCTCCTCTTTTAACTTATTTCGCTTGCTAACTACGTTTTGTGTTTACATTCTGTCAAAGTAGTTAACTCTTGAACTCACAGCTGCTGGAGCTGCAGTTGAACTACCCATTTATTGGTTTATATTAAGTTATTTATGCTAGTTAATCTAACTAAACTCATTTAACCTACTGGTTCTGGTCTCTCTTCAGTTTCTCCACGTTTTCTCCACGCATTGTGTTGGATTTAACCTCTCTTTATCACCATGGCTGGAGGCATAACCGACACAGGAGAGCCATACTCACCTTTTGTAAGTGTTTTTATTTTCCATTTTCAACCTAGCTGTATATAAACATATTCAGTGTTTAAATGAAAGCAAAAGCTGTGCTGGTACCCACATTATTCACATGTTAGTGTGTTTAGTAGTGTGTTGTGTCAGCACATTAACTGTAACTAAAGATACTAGAAGTTATTGCTTATGTTCACAACAACACTTAAAACTTAGTTTATTGAAAGGGAAACCACTTGTAAAGCTATTAAATTTTGTCCACATCATATGTCACAAATCACTGTCGCATAAATCTAGTACTGGATAATTACATTTAAAAATATATATTTAACATAGAAAAGTACATATTTCAGCATACGTTCATTTCAAAATACTTACTTAAAACAGTATTACATGTACTATTATGGAAATATGTATGGTATTTTATTAATGCAACGTTTAATTCAAAGCGTATTGCTTAAAAATACATTTTATGGAAATACAGATATATACAGAGAAAGTAATTGTATTTAAAATGTATTTTTATATAGTATTTAATTGAAAATGTACTTTTAGTATTCTTTACCTAATTTTAACATACTTGTATACTTACAATGGTTACCTCAATTATATTTGATAACCCTGATATTGTCTATTGGTTTATTTTGTTAATTTGTGTTTGTTCACGTATATTTCTATCTAATTGTTTTACTAGTATTATTAGTATTATTATTATTATTAGTAGTAGTAGTAGTTGTAGTAGTAGTTTTTTTTTATATATAATTTCTTGGACGATATATCATCCAAAAAATTTTTTTATCGTGACATGCCTATGTGGTAGGTTAACTGAATTAATTTGATTCATCGAATTAGCTACCGTTAATATTGTGATCTTCACATATAAAAGCTGCCATAGTGAATGTCAATAGATAGACATTTGCTTCTGTCAGACACCTGTAAAGAACTGTTTTATGTGACAGTGATTTTCATGTTTTACATATTTACTTTACTGAAATACAAGACTGTTATATTTACACTGTGCTTAATACAAAAGCTGCATTTGTTAAAATGTAAATAAATATAAAGGAAACAACAGCTTGTGTAACACTTTAAATGGTATGTTATGTTGAGAATCGGTCATATATTTTAAGAATATTGAGATTATTTATTTATTTATACATTACACCCTTGCATCTACATCAGAAACTTAATAGGAGGAGATAAAGTCTTTTTTACATTGACTTTACATTGACTCTAGGCCTGCCACAGTAATTACATTATGGTCAATGCAAAAGTGAAAGTGAATATTTTTATTGAGGATGTGCATTAATAAAGCATGCACGTGATGTACTGTAAAAAATAAGCCTAATGCTCTACCCCCTTGGTAATGCAGTTTAAAGAGCTGTGTCATTATGAATGGGCCGGAAGATGAATTTGTTGAGAGCAGAAAAGAGAACCAGCAGCTTGTGAAAAGTGCAAATATAGAACAGAATATCACAGCAAGAGACATCTGCAACCACATACATGCATTTAAACTAGGCAGACAAATGCATCACTGGGTAGTCAGACTTTAAATATGCAAATCTGCTTGCTGCATGGCAGTTATTACTAATGATTTGGCTTTTGGTTGTTGAATGTTTCCTGGAGACATGGATGGATGTGTTAAACGTCTATAATGTGGCTTGAATGTGTCTGAAACCATCTCCTAATGTGGTTTGTTTGAGTTGATTGGATTTATGTTGGTTTTAAATGTGCATTGGGTGTGTTTAAACTTACATTCTTATGTAGTGTGTCCTAATCCCAATATAATTCTTATTAATTTTAACAGTCTCAATGATGTTTTAATAGTCTATAAAGAATAATTTAAGCATTTGTATAATACAGTGTGTTGCGTTGACCCTGTATGGCACCATTGGACTTACTAAAAAACTCTTTAAGAACCTGTTTTGTGGTTGTAATCCCAAAAGCCATTGGTCAAAAAAGTGGGTAAACTGTTTATCAGTAGAAGAATTTTGGACCACATCAGTGTGTTTAATCAGAGTCAGGCTCTCGGTTAATGATCAAGATACGATTCCCTTCATTAGCTGGAAATGAGTGACTGACAGGAGATAGTAAGGATGCGGCTGATCACATGAGAGGTTGATCTGAGGGATCAGGTGATGGCATGTGATCTTAAACGCAAAGAGAAAAGAGAAGTGACAAGGTTTGAATGTGAAGAATGTGCTTGCTCCTACAGAAAGAAAAGTAAACCACCAGTTGAATGTGTTGCGAAAGAACTGGATCCTATAGTAAACGCCTTTTAGTGGCTGATGTCAGCAGAAGACTGTGTTTTTGCAAGACTGTAGTCATCTTTCTGTTTCTCTGCATATTTATTATCATTCTCCTTTCACCCTGTTCTTTAATAGTCAGGACCACACAGGAGAGACCACCACAGATGATGATGCCTTATTTGGGTAATGGGTCATTCTGCACTGCAGTGACACTGATTGGCATGGTGGTGGTGTATGAGTGAGTTGATCAGATACAGTAGTACTGCTGTAGTTTTTAAACATTGTTCACTTACTGTACTCCACTCTATTACACACTCCTACCTACAGTTGCTCTAGCTTGTAGATAAAGTAAAATCAGAGAAGCGCTAAAACTTTTGCTGTTGAGTTTGTGTTGGTCATCCTCTAGTCCTTCATCATTGCAGAACGCTGCATACAGAATTTTGCCCATATTTGGGCTGCAGGATGTATTATTTAAGCATAGTCACATCGCAGAATGTGTGACGTCACTTAATGCAATAAAATCAAATGTGTCACGTTGCAATGTTTTGATTCTTGACATAATAAGTAAATACACAGCGCTGTCTCTGTGTCTGTGTAAGTGAAAGGCTGCTGCTGCCTGAGAAGCGCGAGTGGGGCGGGGGGGGGGGAGTGGTCATCAGTGTTTTGATGTAATTTCTTGTAACTATTGCTGTTGTGTATTGACAAGAGCTTGGTGAAATGATGTATATCATGATATAGGGTTTACAATTTTTTTACTCTTTAAAAGTTTACTCTTTTTAGTGTGTCTTTAAAAATTGACAGTGTTGCAAGACAAAATATTGAGATACAACACTATCTATATTTTCTCACACCCCTACTAATAACCCTATTTTTGCCCATGTATCCCTAACACGAAATAGGATTGGGCAGGAGTAAACGCGAGGTAACCGCATGGCCTCCATCCATGTGGTTGGGCACTTGCTTGTAAACGCACGTGTCGATAGCTGTGCACCTCAGTCTGGCACAGTTTTGTGCAGATATTTCCAGTTACAGCTGAATTCATGTTTTAAATCCCCAGAAAAAACTCTCTTATTCATCTTTTAAAAAGCCATTTAAATGCCTGATTAAAGGGCCGATTGTTTAACACAGAGGTGTTTAAAAACTCCAGCAGCACTGCTGTGTCTGATCCATTCGTACCATCAGCACAACACACACTAACACATCATACACCACCTTTAGGTCAGTACAGTCACTGCAGTGCTAAGAATAATAACCCACCACCCAAATAATAATAATAGCTGCTCTGTGGTGGTCCTGTGGGGTCCCGAGTGCTCATATATGCTCAGTGAAACTGATAAAATGGACAGTGACTGTTAAAACAACCAGGAAGTTTCATCCTGATTTAATGTACATTTTAAAGTTCACATTTATTATGAAATAAGCTGCAATTTGGCTGTTTGCTTGTCAAGAAGAAAAGAGACATAATACATTGAAACAATATTAACATTTTTTGTTTTGTATGCAATGGTTATTGTCATTTGTAACAAAGAAAGTGCTGCATTTTTAGGTTTCATTGGTTGCTCGTGCCACTTGATGTATTGAAGTAATTTCTTATAACTAGGGCTTAGTATTGACAAGAGCTTTGTGAAACAACATATATCACGATACAGAGTTTACAATTTTTTGTAAATGTCACAGTAAAAAAAAAACGAACAAAAAAAAATCTGAGTAAAAGTAAAGTTGAATTTTTATCCAGTCGGAATAATGACTAATGATCTAATGACTGCGTACTATCTAGTGGGTGGAGTTTAAAAATGACACTAAATGAACCACTGTCTGACACCAATCTGTACATCTAAACTCATTAAAAATCATAAGTGTATCTATAAAATCGACAGTGTTTCAAAACAAAATATTGAGATACAACACAATATGTGTATTTTCTTACACCCCTACTAATAACCCTATTCTTGGAGTATATCTCTAAAAAAAAAAACATTTAGAGCCCATGTATCCCTAACACGAAGTAGGATTGGACCCAAGTACCATTGTGAGAAAACTAAAGAGATAAAGTCTCTCCTCATCCACTCTTATTGTGATGCTGGCTGGCACAGGCATCTGTTAGCCAGAGTATTGTATCTGGAAATGCAGCACTTTCCTCTGTAGTGATATTGCATTGGCAGCAGTTTACAAAAGGCTATCTTAACCAAAACAAGACAAGACCCTTGCTGTGCATTTATTGACTTTCCAGCAAACCATGGCCCTGTTGCGAAGTCAAAGATCCATTAGAAAAAAAGTAGTTTAGTTTGAAGCTAATCAATTTGTGGGAATTTTATGTGGTGATATGATTAGCTTATTAATCAGTTTTTCAATCATGTTAATGTATTGCATTGTGAACAAACTAACATAATCTTCTGTGTGTGTGTGTGTGTGCAGGTGGGCTTGGTGTACATGTTCAATCTGATTGTGGGGACTGGAGCGCTGACCATGCCTAAAGCCTTTGCTGCAGCTGGTTGGGTGGTCAGTCTGGCGCTCATCTCTTTTTTAGCCTTTATGAGGTAAGCAGTATTGGCCTAAATCTGTTGTTTGGCTTAGGTGCCACTTAGGTGCATGCTGTAGTATTTTTCATTGCTCTTTTCAACACCCTGTTCACTTAATTACAGGAGAACTGACTTTTGGTGTAGTAAAACATGATAAAGAGTACTTACCTTTGTTGAAAAGCCGCAGCTTTCCAAGATCCAGCAATTGTATTCCATTTGTCCAAACATGCTTTAGAAAGGATGATATGGGGTGTATTTTGCCCCTGCAGATAAATCGCTTTTTACACCGCTATCCAGGCTCAAAGTAGCTCCACACCTCATTGGTAGAATCCGGAGATCCCTGGCATTTACAACCCTTAGCATAACCTTAATAAGCTTCCTGTGCACTTTTATAGTTCTTAAGGCCTCGTTTTAACCCCTTAACGCCTGTTGTTGCAAATATGCGACTAACCGTTTGATTCAATCAACCTGCCAAGATAGCGCCTGCATTCCCCCAATGCCTGTTAGTGCATATTCGCCACGGACCTAGGAACCTTTGACAATTTACAATTCAAATGAATCTAGAATTCAAATTAATGAAATGTTTCCTGTAATATTTGTGTATATTGTGTTGGTGACAGTAATTGGTGTTATTTATTATTGAATGCCTGCTGTTGGGTGCATAAATAAAACATTGATTTTTCACTGTTATATTACTCTGTTATTGTTATCTTAGTATGGACCATTATGTCTGCTGTAGCAAATTTGCAACATACCAAATTTACCCCAAATAGACCATATTGCCTGTTGTTGCAAATTTGCAACATACCAAAATTTCTATTTATTTTTGTGCAAAAGTGAAATTAATAATCTCAACAATATTTACTATCTACTTAAAGGTAAAACACACATGAAACATTTTTTCATATACAGCTACATTAATTCAGGCGTTAAGGGGTTAAAAGTCAGGGCTTTTCAGATTCTACCTATGCAAAATATGCCCAATATCATCCATTCTAAAGCATGTTTGGACAAACGGAATACAATTGCCGGATCTCGGAAAGCTGCGGAAGAACAGACGTGGGCTATTCAACAAAGGGTAGTACTCTTTATCATGTTTTACTACACAAAAAATCAACTTTGCACTGAAGTTTTTCTTTAAGCTTGAAACTGATTAAACATTTGGTTGAAAGTTACCAAAACAGGTTTTCCTTAAATTTGCCTCTTTTTTTGTTTGTTTTACCATTGAATAAATTAAATACCCCAAATGTAGTTTTGTTTTGATAAAAAAAAAATACAAAACTGTGATTTTAAGATATCTATTTCAAAATATCACAGCAGACAAAGCAATTATGCTCACATCGGTTACAGCAGTGCTGTTTCTGCAGTGCCGTTCTAGTCACACATTCAGTTAGCTACCTCAGCAGTGCTGATTTAGTCATGAATTTGCCTCAGCAGTACAGTTTTGGTCATAAATGTTCAGTAGTGTTACTCAAATTTCACATTTGAGTGGAATGACACAGAGGAAGGTTTAAGCTAAGTTAGTTTAGCTAATGTTACTATCCTAATTTTAAGTTATGGGAGTAGAGTATTCAAATTAAAAACTTATTAAAATGTATAAACCTGCCATTTGTCGGTAGTTTGCTAGCTGTCTGTTATATGCAGCACTGTCTGTCATCCCTGCTGAAAACAATCCTAATGTTAGAGGAAACACTGCAAAATATATATTTTTGGCAACTGGAAATATTTGTACAAAAATGGCAAACATGTAGAGCATCCTTATTAATTAGTTAATTTCATAGATTTTGGTAGGTATTAAATCTTTTCCTCAAACCACTGTGAGTCCTGAACTGTGACTTTTGTGTACTGTTACACATCTGATCTACATGTTTGTTTAAACACCTGTTAGTAGGCAGAATAACCTAAATCTAAGTCACCTGTTGGTTCTGCTTCTCCTTGTTTCTCCTCAGCTACATGACCACTACTTTCGTGATTGAAGCCATGGCTGCAGCTAATGCACAGCTGCGCTGGAAGAGAAGAGAGCAGGAGGAGGTGAGGGTGGCACCACACACAGCACATGCAGTATGGAGATTTCTAGACATTGTAGATTGGTCAGAGTGGAAATTTGCAGGTGAAAATGTGTCATGAAGCACATTCTGCTCCAGAGGAGCAAAAGAGCTGGTCTCATTACGGATCAACTGAACAAAGATAAGACAGGCTATTGTCATCCGTTAAACAATAGAAGAAGAAAAAGAACATGTGGCTTACACTGGTTGTTCCTGTATCTACTGCGACTGTAGATTAACATTTAGAAACAGATATAAAAAGAAATCTAAATTTGCAGTGTGCAATGCATGGAGACCCAACCCATGTAGATATAAGAAATAACTAGACATAGTTTCTTAGTGCGCTTGCTAAACTGCAAAGGGGCAAAAGGGCAAAGAATGTTACAACCCACAGTGGACAGCGCAGTGCGTGTTAATGATCGTGTCTGGCGGTGTCTATCAAGATTTGTCCGTGTGAAGACAAAGAACTGTGAAAGGAATCAAATTCATAATCAATGCAGGACCCCCGCCCACACACACACACAGTTTAGTGCATTGTTCTTAAGCTTCCATGGAACAAGGCAAAAGTTATGGGACATAACTTTAATATTATATGAATTAATTTGTCTTTATTTGCCTTCTCTGAAAGTGTATTATGTCATGGTTTTGTATATCTTCTCTCTGCAGGTCAGCAATACGGACTCTAGTTCTGAGTATTCAGACGATGAGGTCACTATTCGAGGACGCTCAGAGTCCGTAGAGACTCGACCGATTCTTTCTGTTCGTAAGTATCTCCCTGAATCTCCCTAATCTGACAGTCGCTACGCTTTTGTGCAGCATTGTATACAAATTAGACAATTAATCTAAAATATTTGTCTTTTTCCTCGTTATAAGAGCGCTCAGCGTCTGCGGATCACTTCGACATTGTGGAAAGAGTCGAGATGGGACAGATGGCCTCCATGTTTTTTAATAAAGGTAAGGAATCATCACAGGCTGGCGAAAGCAAAGATTCTTATTTCCATACATTTAACTTTCAAATTATTAAGGGAGGAACACCTTTTGTGCAGTTTGTAGAGTATAAATGCATGCACTTCTTTAAAATTATACTGACATATATTTCCTTTCAGATTACAAGGCCCATAGTCTTTATTTATTTATTTATTTAGTTAGTTAGTTATTAGTTAGTTATTTCCACCTTTTGTTTCAATTTAGAAACGTGTAAAGGAATTGCACACATGTTGGGATGAGTAGATTTGAAAATTGTAGTTATGTCACCCTCTAGTGGTTTTCAGAGAGTAAATGCTCAGCTCTATGGCTTGAATTTTTGCACCAGGAGTGAAATATTAATTTCTTAATTCTTAAAACTTTATGAATATGAACTTGTTTTTTTTTTTTTTTTTGCATTATTTGAGGTCTGAAAGCTCAAATAAGATTTTGTGTTATTTTAGCCATTTCCATTTTCTGCAAATAAATGCTCCAAATGACAATACTTTTATTTGGAATTTGGGAGAAATGTTGTCTGTAGTTTATAGAATAAAACAACAATGTTCATTTTACTCATATAACTATAAATAGTAAAATCAGAGAAACTGATTCAGAGACTGAATTGGTCTCTTAATTTATATTCCATATATTTAATTTTTTAGCAAATACAGCACTTCTGAGAAAGTTTAACTGATATTGGAATCAGTCTGTCTGTTAACAGTGTGAGTGAAACTGAACTATATTATGACTTTGTTATAAAACCACACTCTTGATTATAAGGTTGGCCTGTGTCATTGTGATATTATGTTAGGACTTTTGACCTTTTTTTTTTTCTTCAATTGTTTTTTTTATTTTTTTGCTACAATAATTTTACTGCTGTTGCTGACTATTGTCACTGCAGAATAGTAAAAACCCTTAACGATATTTGTGCTAATGCCCAGTTAATATATGATAAACCAGATGTGTAAGTGCAGGGAAACAATAAAATGTCCTGAGTAAGAACACTCTCAGGTCCAACCTGAATAATGCTGATCTGTTTGTTCGGTATCAGAAACTAAGAAAAAGCAGAAAAAGCAATTCTCACAGAAGTGCACTCAAACAGCAAACAAAGCAAAAAGGGGAAACTCAAGATACTAGATGTTGCACAAGTTCAGTTGAAAAGAAAAGAAAATGTACTTTACGTTCTTTGTGCCCTTTAGATTTTTTAATAAACATGAAAAGACAATATATATGATTTCTGAATTGCCATTTTTTATGCCCATCACCAAACTGCTGAACAGAGTGAAATATGCATCTGTTTTATAAAAGTTTAATTAAACTCAGCTTGCCTTCTGGATATTTTCAAACTGTTCACTTGTAGGGGCAAATCCATCCAAAATTACATTGCACAGCACTTTCCTGGAACTATAATAGGTAGGTTTATTCCAGCATGGCCTCAAAATAAAATGCTTTGTCCTAAAAATGCACAGATTGTATTTGTTTATATTTGAAGGCACACCATATTATGAGGTTTTTTAGATATTTACAATTTTTTAGAGCATTTTAAGTGCCAATAGTAAGGAATAAGGGTGTCGCCATGTTTCCCTTTTTTTAATTTAGCAGATCTCTAAACTAAACTGTAATCTTATAAAATAAATAAATACATTTTCTTTTAATCGAGCGCTGCCTTTTAATCTACACAGGTGTCTCTACTGAAAACTGTTTATTCGGGTCAGTTAAGCTCTTCTGTTTTATTTACAGTAAGCTTAGATTTCCAGTATTTTAGCGCGGTTAGCAGCGCTTAGCGCTAGTAAATGCCATCCGGTAGTGCTAGACTAAGGATCCCTGAGTGCTCCTGTAACCCCCGTAGCTTGTTTTTCCTAATTCACTCATCACTTTCTGTCTCCTTTTTTTTATCAGTCTCACAACTATTGTATATCGACACTGTCCAATGAAAAACAGGTATCTCCATTTTTGTCGATTTTTAGTTTACTACACAAACAGTCCCTTACACAGTGCCAAAATGTCTTGATGAATGGTGTCGTGGAAATCGACAAAGACAGTCAACGAGCCGGGATGCCAAAAAGAGAAGGTTTTTATTTTGAAGTTGCAAAAAGCAAAAATAAAGCGAAAGCAATGGATGAAGAATGAGAGTAGTCAGGAAAGTCGGAAAAAAGCCCCTTTCTGTGTCGACTGGGCATTTTTATACAGTCCCCCCCTGCATACATGAGGCAATCCCCTCGTGATCTGTTTTGGAACAGGTCACTACCAAATATAAAAAGAGGAACAGAAACTGCACGTACCAGAAGATAAGCTTTTTAGGAGAGAATAATTCATGAATCAGAAAACACCATTTGCTATGACCCGCTAGTCTCCAGGCAGACCCCTGCTTTTATAATCTTTGCCCTTAAGTCTGAATGAATGGCCTTATCAGAGAATATAAGTTCACACAACACTCAATGATAAAATACTGATTGAATGATTAACAGGATGAATATTGAATGATTAACAGGAATAATCAGTATAATTGATTATGAATACATGAAGTAAATCAGGAATACATGGAATAAATGTTGATTTTCCCCCACATTTCCCCCCTTTTAATCAAAAATTTTCATTTTGATTAAACAATAAGAAAAAAAAAATAATAATAAGAAATTTTCAACCATAAATGCTGATTACAATGATATATGTCCGTGTGTCCTCCTGTGATGGTCAAATGCACAATGTCCTGCTGTTGTCCTGCTCCCAGAGCAACAAGGAAAAAAATACATGAAAATCATCGTCTATAGTGGTTTGGCTTCCTTTTTCTCGTAGACTACCTCAGTCCCACGTACGAAGAGCTTTATTCTGGCTCTTGATGTCTGCAATATCAGTGAATGAAAAGTATGAGTTGGTGTGTGATAAGACTATGTGTATTCTTTTAATGAGATGTGTTTAAGACTCTCTGTATGTAGTGTACTTTGACGCAAACGAAACGTTGCTCAATCAGTTACTTCCTCACTTCCTCTCCTCGTCACACACTGCTGTGTGCTGTCTGCTGCTGTGGGCAATTTCAGCTGCCCCTCCTTCCTGCTGCGGCCTGCTGAGGGTCAGACTTTTTAGCTGCTGCTCTCTCGTCTCCTCCCGCTTGCTCTGTGAGCGATCTCTGTTGTTGTACAGCTGTAGAACCCTCGCCTATCAGTTGATCTGCGTACGTTGTTCTCTCAGTCACCTGGAAAAGCTCAATCCAGCCATGCTCGTTCCCCTTTCGTGCGCAATGGCGGAGGAGCCCTCACTCTGTGTCTGGACTGGTCCACCTTTGCACCACGTTCTCCTTCTCCCCCTGTGTAAACAGATCTGAAACAAGACTTTTGTATTCGTTATAATCATGTTTAAGGTTCTCTATTCATTTTGGAAGTCTGTTAAGGGGTCCTCCGTGTCTCCTTCCTGCAAGTTAAAATACATGGTTAAAATACATTTATCACACTTAACTTGAGCTCTAATTTCCCCTTGGAAGTTAATTATTTCATATTTAAATTTTGTCTGTGCACAGATTTCAGCCCAATTTTGTTTTCTTACCTTCTTCAGTTGCCCTGATTTTCAGTTATACTCAATCATGATCTTTACTATCAAAAGTGCTTTAAATCCCTAACATTTAGTCATTTTCAAATTTTAAATTGCAACATTTAATTATCATCACCATTAATTACTGGCTTTTATCTTACTCTTGTTCACATCCCTTTCCCTTTTAGTGTAACTGCTTCCCCATGGCTATAACTAATCTCTTATAGCCAAATTAGCTTTTACAAACACCTAGTTTACCACTAGACACACACTATGTCTCATGCACACACACAAACACACACACAAGTACACATAAACAAACTCAAACACTTCTACTTCCACTCTCACAAACACTAACCAAGCTAAAGATCACACACAGAAATTCTGCACCATCATTGTACAGACCATATTTTACTGCTTCACAGCCCAAAGCTGCTGCTTTAAACGCACCTGCTGTTAAACCTCCCACGGAATGCTTCCTGCATATCCTCTTATATTGTATTGATAGTACTACATAGATAATAAATAAGGAACAAACATTTGGAAATATATCTGAATCATGTTTATTATCATTGCTCCATGCAAAGTTTTAATGATCAGCTGCTCTATTCTCCCATTCATCTCCACACTGATTGATATAATATCAGGGCCCAAAGTTTTAAACTCTGCACAAACTACACATAATGTGGCTTTTGTCTCAGGAATGGTTCCATGTTGATGTACTGGGCTTTCTTGGGTTACTTTTGCTTTAACTTTTGCATCACCGCTTGTGGCTATATTATTTTACCTGCCACTTTAATTTTCTGCGGTGTGCTATTTATTAAGAAATTATGATTCTGACCTTATTCAGTTCCCAAGATTTTTATAAAGCCTTGATTTCTATATTTAGTTGATTTTATTTAGTGCTTTAAGAATTTTGATAAGTGGAACGTGATTATTTTTCTCTGTATCAATCGTTCCATTACAGACAATAATATTATCAATATTAATAAACGCAGATGTTATGCTTTGCTTTGTCCACGTTATTATAGCAAGTAAATCCGAACAATGCTTTACATTTACTTTTCAATATTTTCAATATGTATTTATGCATATACAATGCCAAGCAGATTGCTTTTCACAATTATCAACAATACATCTACTTCCTTAAACAATTTATCAAATCCCACTTACTGTTTCCCTTGCTCCAAAAGTGGCTCACATGTTGAATAGTGAAAGTTCAATTTTGTGATTTCTAAGTTTCTGATTTCTTCTTTTTTAAATTAGGATTGGGTGTGTCTTAAAGTTAAGACTGTTACAATATTGCTGAGAGTAATTGCTCATCTGCATAGAGGTTGTTTTAAAACCAAACTTTAAAAGATAAAACAAGCTAAAAGTTTAAAAAAAAATGCTCTATATCTATAAAATAATTATTGGGCAAATAATGGTGGCAATAATGATCATCTATTTACCTCTCCCCCTTTTTTCTGAAACAGAATTTCTGTTTCAGAGAACTTAACACAAAATTGCTTCACCCTCTTTACTGTCCATTGGGCTGGTCTACCCTGCCCAGGCCTCCACTGACCCACACCCCATCACGTCATTCATCCACTCACTCCCCCCTGGGCTGCGCTTCCCTTCCACGATGTTTTCTCCGTTTTCTGTTGAAATGCATGTGGTGGTCAGATCGAGACTGTGCCTGTCTTAGGTTGTCCCTGTGTAATATGTTGGGATCTTACCCGTCTTTGGCTAACCAGCCTAGCCCACTGAGCCACACACAGCGTAGCAGCACTGTTTCATCAACATTCAGTGCTGTAGTGTTTCTGCAGGGAGCACAAACCCAGGTATGTCACACTGTCACAAACTCACACTCTGGTGTTCGCCGTGAAAGCCTGTGCAAGGCACCGAGTACCCATGGTTTATTATTTGTTATTATTGTATACAGATTTTCCTTATTACCATCAGTATCACCCTTTCTCTCCCACTGAATTTAGCTTAAATTATTTGCTTTGATAACACTGCTCTGGAATAGACCCAAAAGAGTGCATGTCAATGAATAATTATTCAGATTTGGCATCTGTATCTCACAGATGTACCACAAGGTTAAAGTTTGGTCCAGTTTTATTTAATATATATATATAAATTATATTACTGGCTCTGCTTCTTCAGATTGCAAACTTTACCATTATGCAGATGAAACAATTTTATATTGCTTAGCTGATTTTGTTCATGCTACAGCCAGAAAATTATGCATTTGTTTTATAGATGGCATTGTATAAGCATGAAAACTAAATCTATGCCGTTTTCCAGATCTCTTTCCAGTCTAATTTAATACTGTAAAGCAAAACAGAGAGCTGCATTTTCAAACACATTTTATTTCCCCTTATTTAAAATGAGAAAGACCCAATTCACTAAAGCTTGTAGTTTCATTTTCAAATAAATAAGGTTTTTTTCTCATTGGTTTCTGAAATCAACTATCCCTCTTATGAGGATCAAAATGTAACATAGAGAAATTAGATATTACATCCGTCTTATATAAGTCTCATTCAGCTAGGACTGAACTGAGATCAGTCTGAATGAGAAACGAATAGTAAGATAATTGACTAAATCACCTGATAAAAAGCTGTGTTTGGAATGGCTCACTCATTAATTCATTCACTATTCACTATGTAGCATTTTCTATTTATTAAACTTATTTATTTAACAATCAAACAAGAAACCATGTTTATTTGTCCTGCTCTGAGGACATCTTACACAGCAGTACTGCATGGCATAGTATATTTTGGAATTTCCAGTTACTTTTATTTTTAATTTGTTTTGCTAACCAACCCCATAATCCCTTTATTAAATTCTATAAATTCTATCCAGTCACATACCTCTCCGACATTATTCAACAACTTAATTATTTATATTAACATTTTTCCCAACCTTGCTTACATTAGAGTACACTGTACTCATGATTGGGTATCCACATTTTCACATTTTTATTTTAGAACTGTCTTATAGCGTATGCATATGTATATTATATTATATTTCTATTTCACATCAGTCACTTTCGTAATCGATGTCATTGCACTTTACTCTGTTAATTATTTAATTATTTATGACCATTAGTAACATCTACCGCACTGCTCCGTTTACAGATAGATCTTCACCTTGTATAGTTAGGGTTTTTTATATCCTTATATTTTCTTATATGTATATATATATATATATCTACCCATACAAAAGCCTTTTTCCCCTGTTTTCACTGTGTATTATTCTATTTCCCTACTGAACTTATGTTCTATTTTCTATGATATCTCACAAGCGTTAATTCACAAATAACCAACCTCTCAGTCTAAAACCAATGGGCTGGACCAACTCCACCTACTTCACCTTGGACTCCTCCCCTGCAGTGGGACTCATCCATTTCCTATTTCGTTGTCACTCACGACTTCGTACACACACTCTTTAATTCGCTGCCATACACTTTCTCACTCACTGCCACACACACATTCTTTCTCTCCGCCAACACAAGATACACATTTTCTGTTTCTCTTTCAGGAAAACTGGACCCGCACACTTTCACACTCACAGGTACACTTTTAATCCCTTTAACAGACACTCGTACACCCTTTTCTTTTCCTCTCTGTCAGTCGCACTGTCGCACACACTTCTGTTTCACTCACTCTAAACAGGAAAAGACGAGAGGATAAAACCCAGACAGAAAAATTTAGAAGTGGGAAAAAAAAGGAAGCGGAGCGGAGCGAAGCCAAAAAAGAAAAAAATTAGATATCAAAAAAAATTTTGGTAAGACACTAGTCTTTCAGCATCCCCGTTCATTTCCCCTTAGAAAAATGTACTTTAACAAAGTTTCCCCTCTGGCCCGAAACCCCCCGATCTCAACACACAGATGAGGGATCGATCCATTTTTCTTTACCAGCAGGTTCGCGACTCTATCGCTGTGCCTATGTGCTCACAGCCCCGTCAGACTGTGCCCTCCGTTTTCTCACAAAAAACCAGGGGAAAAAATCTTTAACCTTTAAATATCGTCATACAAAGGCGGGTTATCCGGCCCCAGGAACCAGTTTTTTCTGGGCTATGCCCCAAATCTTGGATTGAGGCAAACACACAGCACCAAAAAAAAATTACAGGTTCCTCCTTTTGCCTCTAACCTCTTCACATCAACTCAGACTGTGTGCCAGGGGGCTCAAACCAGACGAAGAAAGATATAAAAATATACTCACACGTGGTGCGGCTGCAGCGGCCCCGGGCACCCCCCGACCCCCAGAGAAAAACGCCTTTTCCTCTAAAAAACAGTTGAGGTTCTAAGGTTGGGTTTCTTTTTTTTTTAACCCAAGAGCGTCCTCCGCTTTTCCTGCAGGGTCTAGAGGTCCCGGTGCACGAGCAGCCCACCCAGGGACGCCAATTTGTCGTGGAAATCGACAAAGACAGTCAACGAGCCGGGATGCCAAAAAGAGAAGGTTTTTATTTTGAAGTTGCAAAAAGCAAAAATAAAGCGAAAGCAATGGATGAAGAATGAGAGTAGTCAGGAAAGTCGGAAAAAAGCCCCTTTCTGTGTCGACTGGGCATTTTTATACAGTCCCCCCCTGCATACATGAGGCAATCCCCTCGTGATCTGTTTTGGAACAGGTCACTACCAAATATAAAAAGAGGAACAGAAACTGCACGTACCAGAAGATAAGCTTTTTAGGAGAGAATAATTCATGAATCAGAAAACACCATTTGCTATGACCCGCTAGTCTCCAGGCAGACCCCTGCTTTTATAATCTTTGCCCTTAAGTCTGAATGAATGGCCTTATCAGAGAATATAAGTTCACACAACACTCAATGATAAAATACTGATTGAATGATTAACAGGATGAATATTGAATGATTAACAGGAATAATCAGTATAATTGATTATGAATACATGAAGTAAATCAGGAATACATGGAATAAATGTTGATTTTCCCCCACAATGGATAAATAGAAATACTTCTAAATGACCTGAAATATATTTTTTATATTTACAATAAATGAAGTTCAACTTATATAGCGCCTTTTTAGAAACCCAAGGACGCTTTACAATTTACACGTTTTACACACAAGCACATTACACATCAAAACTCATCCACACACTGGTGAGAAGCAGCAGCCAATAGCGCACAGTGTACTCTCAACCGGAAACCACCGTCCACCTGCAGGACTGCATTGGGCACTATAGCATTTACCCAGAACAGAGTGCAAATCCATATCTTGGCACAGTCATATGTATACATTAACACACCCATAAACTTACATACATACCACACACTTTACACACAAACACCATATCAATTTAAAGTATCCAGTTTACCAGATCAATTTAGAGTATTTCATTTTTCTGGGCAATTTTAGTTTTCAATTTACCAGATCAATTTAGAGCATTTAATTTTTATGAGCGATTTAGAGTATTTAATTTACCAGATCAATTTAGAGTATTCAATTTCCAGATCAATTTAGAGTATTTAATTTACCAGATCAATTTAGAGTATTCAATTTCCAGATCAATTTAGAGTATTTAATTTTTCTGGGCAATTTAGAGTATTCAATTTGCCAGAACAATTTTGAATTTTGAATTTTTTTTTTTGGGCAATTTAGAGTATCCAATTTACCTGATCTCCATGTTTTTGAACATTGACTTTCATTTAAAGTTTAGAAGGTTTTTTCTTTCTCCTGTGAGCTGTATTGGAGATGCCTGTTTTTCATTGGACAGTGACGATATGCATGCTATTGTGATCTATTATATTTCAAAAATAGCAAGTTTTAAACGTTTTCTAACGAAATTACACCTTTTAATAGGCTTCTGATGAGTCTTCTAAGAGTAAAGTTAGAAGTCATTACACCTATTGTTTGAAGGTCATGTTCAGGTCACTCTGGGATTCTTCTTCTCTGTTTTCAGTGGCAATAAGCAGGGTTATTGGCTGTTAATGGGATGTAATTAGGAATGGTTAAATTGCCTTGGGTTGTAATCACCTACTCAGGCACCATCGCTGCGGAGTTTAATCTCCTGTCCACACACCGCGGCAGCCAGGGAGCGAAGCATGCAGGGACCGCGAGCCCAGATAATGAAAACCTTACTGAGGCAAATTGAAAGGAGAATGGTGTTCACCTTGAACTACAGATAGAGGCAATTTTCTCATCTGGTGAATCTTCTTTTCTCTTTTTTCTATTCTCACTTTCTTCCGTGGTGATATCAAAACGGAGGACCTCTTTTACCTCGTTTTGCTGGCTATGCTAAGCAACGGCTGACTCAACAGTCTGCGTTACACAGCTCACGGCGATGTAATACCTCAACAGCATTGCTTTTGGCATCTTCTCAAAATGTGGAGGAAAAAACAAGCAGGCTCTCGAAACCAGCCTCTGTCCCGCCATGCCCTCACCGCTCACTGCTGTTTCTGCTGGGTCTTCTCGAGTGTGAGGCTCATCCACTAGGTGCTGCACTTGTTACACACTCGCATGCTCTCATGTGCGCACACACACACACACACACACACACACACACTTACACAAACACACATCCTTGCGCTTTCAGCAGGGGGGCTAAGCTCTCTCTCTGAGAGGCAGTCTCTCGCTCTGCCGCCTCTCTGGATTATTCTATTAAACCCTGAAGTGTTAAAATAGCCCCCTGCGCTCTAACCTTTTCCCCCGCGCTGGATGGGGCGGCCCGGCCGTCCGTCCGCCTCGCCCTCTCATCCAGGTGCTGGAGTGGGAAGGTATCGATTGGCTGAGGAGATAAAACCTCTCCCAGTGTAGCATGGCAGCCAAGCCCAACTCCTCTAATCATAAATGAATTAGATGGGCACAAAGCCTGCTGAAAAGCAGAAGATTCGGGAGGAAGGAAGCGAGTTAGAGAGTGTGTACGGTCTTCCTTTGTGCTTCGCAGTAACGGAAGAGATTAGGTCTGACCCGTTCATGCTCCGCCCACAAAATAATGAAAAATAAAAAAATTGAGTGGAAGCAGCTGTTGGATGAACTTTTACAGAATGTTGGTAAATGTTTTAATAAAAAACATCATTATAAACAACAAAAAGTATGATTACACTATGGAAAACAGTGGAAGTTATAGGGTAGAATATGGACACCACTGGCCACAATCATTACCACCAGCTCTGCTTCTATCTAATGATTGTGGGTATAAGAGCCTTCTATAGATACATTAAATATATTAAAATATATTCAATTTCTTTAGTATTGGAAAGTATTTGAATAGAGTCAATTAAAGGTGTTTCGCTAGACAGCGCTTATTACTGTATTTTTCGGACTATATGGTGCACTATTAATGATGTCTTCTTTTTTTTTTGGTCTATTTTCATACATAAGGCCCACCAGATTATAAGGCGCATTATGCGACACTAGTAAGGAACAGGCGTGTCGCCATGTTACACTTCTAATTCAGCGCGAGACATGTAAAGCTAAGCTAAGTTAAGTAAACAAAACTGTAATCCTTGAAAAATACATTTTCTTATCTACACAATCTACACAGATTTCTCTTCTGAAAAGCGCTTCTGTTTCTATTTACAGTAAACTTTTGAACCCTAAGTGTTCAGGTAAGCCAAGGTGGTGCTAGCTAGCGGTTCGTTCCACGTAGCTTGTTTTAACACGATAAACATGCAGACTACAGGCAGATAATACTCACCTCTGAACGACGAATGAGCTGGCGCTTAGCACGGTTAGTGGGCAATGCTAATAATGCTCCAGCAATGCTAGCCGGGGTTAGTAGCCGGTTACAGGTCGATAATACTCACCTCTGTACAGCAAAAGAGCTAGCACTAATGCTACTCCTGCTGAAAAACGAGTAAATCAGGAAAAGCTTCCTGGACTGACACCAACCTGTGGAAGGAGCATCTCGGTGCTGTTAGCCAGTCAGAGGTGATACGTTTGCATAGTATGAATATTCATGAGTAAGAGCCAAATTTTTTACTTCCCCAACGCTCGTCCATTGAACTAAAACAGTCTGAAACAAGAGCACCGGACCGGTCCCCCCCCCCAACACCCCCCCCCCAACACCCCAGCACAAAGTCCTTCTATTCAAACTAGAGACGACCAATTGAATTATTATTATTATTTTTTTTTTAATAAAACAAAAATGTGTCAGGATTAAGATCATGTATAGAGAAAGTCTTATATACAGTGTTATATGTTTACTAAATTGCCCAGCCCTGTATATCTGTAAGAGTATGGTGTTTTAATAATATTGGAGGTAAGGGACTCTCCGCTTTAGCACAACAACAGGAGAATTTATCTTAGAGCCAGGCATCGTGGGTAGAATTAAACAGGTAATTTCACAGCACTGGTGGGCTGCATCAGCACCAGCCCTTTATATCAGAGGAATGCTGGCCAGATAAGTATGGCTCACACTCCCTTATTTCAGTAGGCTAGCTTCCCGATTACTGTGTTGTGAGAATTAATGGGCCCTTTTTTATTTGGAATGTTTTTTTAAGCAAAGGCTGCCCGGGCGTGCAGCAGCCTGGCCTTTAGGGACCGAGCGCAGAAAGCCAATCAGATGGACACTTGATCCTTGACGGCCTCTGCCTGCAGGAGTTAATGATGTGATGTTAGGATCGCTGCAGGCCTCGGACTCAGGATTGTTGCTCATACACACAGAGGAGAGCGTCTCTCCCACACGCATGTGCTCAAACCCCATTTTCCTTCCTCACTTCTACTTCATTCTCTTTTTTTTCTGTGACATTTAAACAGGATATTGCCTCGTATGTCTCGTAAGAGATCGCCACCTGCTAGACCTGTATATACACTGATGTCCTGTTTAGAGTCTGAAGGGGGAAAGAAAAAGGTGAGAAATGAAACACAGAAGGCAGTTATACTATGTATATCAGGCACTGGTCACTGGTCTCCACCAATAGCTGTGTATATATATGGATTCTGTGATTCCATTTTCTTCCATTCTATAGAAACGAAGCCAAAATTGTCAATAAAAACATATCCAAATTTTGGCAATTTTGCAATTAATGTCTGCAAAGTACAGAGCGAGACATGCATACTCATTTGGTTGGTTTTCCAAAGGGGTCTTAGCACTAAGATGATTCTTAGAAGGTCGAGCAAGCTTTACACTGAGCTCTATCTCTTTTTCTCTGTCCCTCCCTCCCTCCCTCCATGTTCTTAATGCTAGAATACTTTTGGGAAATTGGGCCCAGAGCAGTGTGATGCAGTTAGGGTAATGTTTTAACAGTAAAACAACACTTATGTTTATATTATATTTTATTTAATTATTCATTTGATCAGTAATAGTATGGTTAACTAACTACTCCATGTAATTTAGATGGTCTTTTCCAGCCATGGCTCTTAATTACTTATTAATGCCTTATGATGTTTCAGAATAATGTTTAATAAATTGACTTCTGGGGGGGGGGGGGGGATTATTAAATTTTTTACTTTTACTGCAGGGACCGTTAACTGTTGAAATTGGACATTGGAAATGGAAAGACTTTAGAGGAGTTTAGAAGAGAAAGATGAGATAGGAAAATGGGTGGTGCTGTTTCGCATTTAAATCATAGGGTTTTGGTCGGAGCTACACATCATATTGCAACCAGCCAGCAGAGGCGCTAGAGTTGTGGTGGCTTCAAGAAATCCGTTGTTAAAAGAAACATATGACTTGTTGTTTGCAGTTGCAGCAAACATGCGGAAGAAGGTGCTGTCAGTCAGATGAGACCAAATTTTAAAAAGACATGAAAATGGCTGTTCAAAGACGCTCTCCATGCAACCTGGCTGAGCTTGAGCTGTTTTATAAAGAAGAGTGGGCAAAAATCTCAGTCTCTAGATACACAAAGCTGGTAGAGACAAACCCTGAAGCACTTTTGAAGCACAGTTGTAATTGTCGCGAATGGTGGCTCTACGAAGTAGAATTGATATACTGGGGATGAATACTTTTGCATGTCACAATTTTCAGATTTTTATTTTCACTCCACTCCACACTTATGTAATACTTTGTGTTTGTCTATCACTTAAAATCGCAATGAAATAAATTTAAGTTTGTGGTTGTAAGGTGACAAAATGTGGAAAAGTTCAAGGGGTATGAATCATTTTGCACTTACTGGAAAATACCCTCAATTGCTGGGACAGACATGCTTAACAAATATAATTAATTGTAAAAAAACTAGTGTTGTATTTACAGAGAGTTTTAAACATGATTTAGGGAGCTACTTAAAGGCCTGTAAAATACTGTTCAGGTCAGCCTGTTTCTTGAATGTACCTTATAACGAGGCCCTTCTGCATAAAGGACATTCAGATCTTGTTGAGCTGTGCCTGACAGGGAGAGAGAAACAGAGGGAGAGAGAGTGGGTGCAGGAGAAAAAGAGAGAGAAAAAGAACAAGAAGGCTTGGATGACGGCCATGGACGTATGCCCAGTGGACTGACAGGAATTTTGATGGGCGCAGGTTTATCAGTGTTGGTCCGCAGTGTGAATGTAACCTTCCCGCCGACAACGATTTGCTCGTTGATTAGAATGCGACTTTGGCTAAAGTCACAGAGGAGATACGACCGCGGACACTGCAATGTTTATCGCCATGTGTGAGCTGCTGTTTCAATGTCCACCCAACTTGGAAAAAAGTGGGGAAAAAATGGAGTGGAATGTAAATGGACTTCTTAGTAAAGTTATCTTCGCATTTTCACGTATAGAGATGTGAACCACATGGATAAGTTGATACAGACTGAGCAGTTATGATCAAATAAGTCAATAATGGTGGATTTTTTTTTTTTAAAGATGTTTGGCTTGGTTGTGTAATTTGTGTAACCAAACAGCTCACAACACGAACATCTAAAGTAGGGCTGCATTATATATTGTTTAAGCATTTTCATTGTTATGTGCGCATACGCAATAGTCAAATCGCAGGCTGTGCAATGTCACTTAAGGCAATTAAATCAAACATGTCATGTTGCAATGTTTTGATTCTTGACACAAGAAGTCGATACACAGTGCTGTCTCTGTGTCTGTGTAAGTGACAGGCTGCTGCTGCCTGAGAAGGACGAGGGGAGGGGGGGCAGAAGTAAACATGAGGTTTGGCATGTTCTTGTGAACGCTTGTGTCGAAAGCTGTGCACCTCTGTCACAGTTTTGCACAGATATTTCCAGTCACATCTGAACTCACGCTTATTTATTTCCCTAAAAAACGCTCTTATTTACCTTTAAGCAAAAACATTTAAATGCCTGATTAAAGGGGCGATTACTGTTGTTTTGCTGTTTTCCTGTTTTGAGAGTTCAGCGCTGACTCAGCTCTTGATTGGCCTGGACATGAGACAGTGTGCGGCTTGGGGCGGGGCCGGTGACGTCAAGGGCTCTGCATTGTTTAGTATTGCGATATATATTGATGAAAAATTAACATTTGCAATGTAAAATTTCTCCAATATTGTGCAGCCCTAATTTAAAGTATTGTAAGCATTTTAACACTTAAGTCCTCTTCTATGGCACCTCAGATCTTGACAGCAGAGCTTCAACCAGTGTTTTCTTCTTAGAATTTTTTGTTGCTTAGCAGAAAGCGGTTACTGATTTAGCCTCTCTGATTTGGACTCCACCCACTGCCATGCCTATTCCACAATCCTATTTCCACACCTTGGTTTGCCAGGTATGCAACACATGAGAAGAATGCAGATTAAGCTGCTATTGAACAATTTAAAAAAGAACACGCTAAGAGCTTAAGCTGTCAGTGCTTAACCCTGTATGTCTTTCTAATATCTGAACATACATATTGCTCTTTTTAAACAATGATATTTGTAATTTGTAATACTTTTATATTAAACAAACAATTCACACTGTACAAAGTGCAAGAACCATAGAAAAGAGCATGATATCTGACTTGGCGTTTAACATCATTTCATTTTCCACATTTTCCTCTTCTGGAAGCGATTGACAGGAGGCATGCGGCAGCCGTTGCCCTTTTTTCCTCTTGCAAAAGATACATCAATCAGGGCCCTTAAAGGAGTATAGCCTTAGCTTTTTCATTTAGCTTTAATAGACTGTAAGCTCTAATTTGCCTGGCAGTAATAAATGGGCTGATAGGGCCGGCGGGGCTGTTGGAGATTCACGCTAGAAGTGGAGCGTGTGATGGATGTGTGACGCAGTGTGCCGCTCTGTTTCTCCTCTCTAAAGCTCCCCATCTCGTCGCAGATTGGTGCGCTCACTGCGATGGATGGAGACGGTAGGGAGCGGTGGGGCGAGCAGAGGAGAAGATGAGCGAGAGTTTATCATGGAGCGATTACTTTCTTAATTAGTGTGATTAATATTCCCAGCGGTGAGAGAAGGGTGCAGTATGAATGCAGGAGCTGAAGGGGGGCTGTGCACTAGTGCTAAGCTGATGCATTGGATAGGGAATAAATTTGTTTAGTGCTGAAGTTCTAAAGTCTGCATCTGTGAAAGTTCTGCTGATAAAGACCTTATATTTAGGGGCTTTAGAGATATTTAGAGATAGATTAATACTGTTACTGATTTTGGAAACTTCACACCTTAGACCTCCAGCAGTTTGGACTGTGTGTCTCTCCACTTTTTCTCCAGACTCTGGCTCTTTGATTTACAAATGAAATGTAAAATTTACTGATGATCAGTGATGGTTTGGAGAGACATGTCATCTGTTGGTGTTGATCCACTGTGTTTTATTATCAAGTCTAAAGTCAGTGCAGTTTTGTTTTCCTGGAAAATCTTACAGCACTTCACGCTTCCCTCTGCTGACTCTAACTTTTATGGAGATGTGGATTTCATTTTCCAGCAGGACTTGGCACACTGCCCACACTGCCAAAAGTACCAATTTTTCTTATGTAATATTACAATTTTCTGAGACACTGATTTTTGGGTTTTCATAGGCTGTAAGCCATAAATAACAACAATAGAATAAACAAACAGTTAAAATTGATCACTCTGTGTGTAACACATCTATAAAATATGAGTTTCACATTTTAAACTGAATTGCTGAAATAAAGTAACTTTTCAGTTACCTAAGTAAAACTTGTTTGAAAATGCTGCTTGACTTCTTCCAATTGGCTGATGTGGTCCTGGCGTAACTTAATCTTGCGATCTATAAAGTATCAGAGAATCATAGTATCATGATTATATCGTTATTGTGGGCAATGTATCATAATAGTAATGTATTGTAAGATGCCCTGTGATTCCCATCCTACTCAGCACCATAATGCTGAAATTATTAGTAGAAAGCGTCTGGATATTTTTGCACTTTATTAAAAAGATTTGTTTTTTTGTATTGTTGTTAAATGTCTGTTTTAACTGCAACTTGTTTATTAGTTGCATGAGAGAACAGTCTGTTCAATTTAATGTAATTTTTTTAAAGATGAAAATGTGTAAATCCAGTTAAAACAAATTGTCACATGGGGAAAACATTTTGCTAGGACCAAACGATATTGGAACAAAAAACTGACTGTACAGTATAATGTCTTACTTATTTGGATTAAATAAATCTGCACATTGCGATGACATTGCTGAATTGTTTTTTTGTTCAGACTGTCAAGTAGGGCTGTGCCATATTGTATCGTACGCGATAATATCACCAACATTTTTGAATATCGTGAACGATATTATACCCTAAAAATATTGTGCCGTATCACCCACCCCTAATTATCATATCAGGGTTAAATTTTTTTTACTGTTTTTAGCAAAAGAAAAATTCACACTGTCCAAGTTTCCCATTATATATATCTACTAGAGACAGATTATATATGTCCAGTATTGTTTATTTTATTTTAGTTCTGGATATATAGAGATCTTTGGAGTGCATTATAAGTATCATGACATTCTGGATCATTGACTTCATTGAATTCTTGTATTTTTTTGTTAATATCTCAGGTAGGGGTAGGGCTGAACGATTTTGGAAAATAATCTAATTGCAATTTTTTATCTATAAATTGCGATTGCGTTTTAAAATGCGATTTTTTTTTTGTCTTCTCAAGTATTTTTCAACAACAGAAGCAATAAATCAATCTGTTTAATAATAAACAATGTCAGATTTATTTAAAGCACAGATAACAATAAAGCAAAAAAATCTATGCTTTTCCTTTTCATCATTTGTTTTTTTTATAGAAAAATAAATGGATAAATAGCTTTTCCTTTTCACCATTTTTTTTTAATTAGGAAAAACAATAGATATACAAAATTTAACTTACTGCTCTTCAGCTAGTAACATCATGAAAAATTAAAGTGCAAAAAACATAAAGATAATCTGCTTTAACCAACTCGTTATTTTCTGTATTTGAAGATGCAGCACTGGTCGTTGGCATTTTAGCCTTGCAAATACCACACAAGGCTTTGTGGTGTTTTTTTAAATGCTGAAAAAGGTTTGTAGTGTTACCCCGCGTCGTAGCAACAGTAGCAAGGCACGTTTAGCACAGTACCTGACGTTGAACAGCATCTTCTTTTTTAAAGCCAAAGTAATTCTACACAACTGATGTGTTCTGTCGAGCCTGTAGCCATTGTGCAACAAGGGCGTTTTCACACCTGTAGTTCGTTTCTAATGAGTTCGTTTACTTGGAGCGTTTTCTCGCTCTGTTCGGTCTGGTTTCCCACAGGCATAAATGTAAACGCACCAAAATGCGCATCAATAAACCACGCGAGCAGCCTGTGTCCTCTGATTGGTCAGAGCTGTCTGACACGGGAGGACATTAAATATAAATATACGAAAAAAGTAAATACAGCGAGAAGATTTTGTGTTCCAGCGCTAATATCTGTGCTTTAACACTGAACGCTGAAACACTGCACTTTCAAACACAGTGTTTCTGCATGCAGCGCAGATTTAAACATAATAAACAGAGCAGTGAATGCAGCGTGTGCATGGACACAGTGTTTGTTCACAGCTGTGGTAATTAGCGTTATCTGGCTAATATATTAGTTTAAACTATGCTTGCTTTATCAGCAGTTTAGCTCAAATAAATGGCTTATATTTAATAGGTGGATCGAGACCGGATCACGTTCTCACCACAAGCGAACCGCTCCAGAGTTCGTTTGGTCCATAGAGGAGGTGGTCTCGGTCCGGTTCTTTTGATCCGCACCAGAGTGCGATTACTGTTTTTACACCTGCTCAATCGAACCGCACTAAAGTTACAAACGGACCAGAGTTCATTTTAACCGGACCAAATAGTGCTGGTGTGAAACCGCCCTAAAGTGCACTGTGTTGACTTCACTTCTCCACCTCCCTGCCTTCTGCTCGGGTATGCTCCGCTCGTCCTCGGCTTGGCTCGCTCCCAAGTCACGTGACCAGTCAAATCGCAGCCAGTGCGGTTAGAGAATCGCGTTTTAAAGTATCGCGAGATTATCGCAAATGCAATTAATCGTTCAGCCCTAGGTAGGGGTGTGATGTAAATAGTATGCAATAATCAAATAAAATGTTAGTTTTGTTGCAGTAGTGTATTCTTAAAATAAAACATCATTAATTTATATCGCCAAGAGTATCGTTATCACGAAAATACCATGAAATATCGTGATATTATTTTAAGGGCCATATCGCCCACCCCTACTGTCAAGCAATCCTGGCATCATCATCTTGGAATATGGCCGTGCCATCAGGGAAGAAAAAAATACATTGATGGAATAACCTGGTCTATATTCAGTATATTCAGGTAGTCAGCTGACCTCATTCTTTCAGCACATACTGCTGCTGAACCTAAACCTGCAGACCAACTGCAGCATCAACCCCACATCATTTACTTACTTAAATCCAGGTGGCAACTTTTATTTTTATTTATATTTTTGGCCAGGCTGTGTATTGCATAAATGATCATTAGTGTAATTTGCTGAGAACTCTGCTTGTTCTTTGTTGTTTTACAGTTGGCGTCAACATGTTCTACATCTGCATCATCGTTTACCTGTACGGAGACTTGGCCATCTACGCTGCAGCCGTGCCCATGTCTCTGATGGAGGTGGCATGGTGAGTTCAGCCAAACTCTTACAGCCTTGTCTCCTGCTCTGAGCTCGATCCACCGTCCCGCTTTGGCATTTTGGAAGGCTGTGATCTTTATTCGCTCTGATATGTAATACTGTGTGTGTTATTTATCACATCACCCGGAGAGCTTAAACTCAGTGTTGGCAGAAGTGTGTGGTTCAGTTCCTCAGGCACTTCAGATGGCTCCGGCTCTGCTGTTTCTCTTCTTCTTCTCTCTATGTGTCTGAATTGGCCTTTAGCCTCTGTGACTTCTCCCGTGGCTTTTTGGCATTTGGCCCTTGTTGTTTGGCTCGCAGACATCTTTTTATTGCACTGGAACTCTTGGTGTCATTAGAAATCCCATATAAGCCAGGCAGAGTCGGCCAGACTTGTACTCAGCCTAAGGTGGGGCTTTTCGAGACGTCTTATTACAGGGTGACCACCATTGCCCCTCAACTCATATATGAGGTGTGCGGGTGCGAAGACCTGTTTTAAACTTTAACTTACTTCGGTATTAAAGGGGTGTCCATTTTTTTTTTTTTTTTTTTGCACAATGTAAGGCACAGGAAAAATCCCCCAAATTGTCCACAGAGGCTGGAGCAGTATTAGCATTAGCCACTAACCTTGCTAAGCTCTAGCTCTTTCGCTATCCAGAGGTGAGTTTTATCGGTTTGTAGCCTGCTGCTAACCCCAGCTAGCACTGCTGGAGCAGCATTAGCATTAGCCACTAACCGCTCTAAGTGCTAGCAGAGGCAAGTATATCGGACTGCAGCCTGCACGTTTACCCTGTTAAAACAAGCTACATGAGATGAATTGAATTAGTCTGTAGTTTTCTTTACAGTTAGTTCTAGTATCAATATTGTGGCATCACTGGGGGTAGAGTAACAAGTTGTAACAAGGCCTTACCCCTGCTGAGAAACTGTTTTAAAAAGAGGGAACGTACAAAATAACTGCCAACTAAGAGTAATACCCTCTAAAAATGTCAGCTCCACTGGCCGAAACTCTTAACCACCATCCAACCCAAATTCTGAAGAGGGTAAATAAGGTTCCACCAGTGGAACTGCCATTTTACGAGGAAATTAGTCCTTGTTGGCAGTTGTTTTGTACTCTCATTCTGTTTAAAACAGTTGTTCAGTGGGAGTACTTCCCTCTTAAAATGTTGTGCAGTTGTGCTGGTGGAGACTCTTATCCACCCTTCACCCCAAACTCTGCACGGTAAAAAGCGCACCATACATAATTAAACCCACACATAAAACCTTAAATTGCTCCAACAAATGAAAAAGGCGACCATTAAACATGCTGGGAGTGCCTAAGCCATCCCGTAATCAGCATCAACACAATATTGTGGTTTTGATCTTTTACGTTACAACACGCATTTTTATTAGTATTGCCAATACCCTAATCAGAACACTGACCAACTGTGTGTTTCACTACTCTTGTTTTTCAAAACCTCTAAACGGGCAAAACACCAATCATTTTGATGTTAAGCATGGTGTAAGTCCTTTAGATACCTGTAGAGAAGTGTATAATCTTATTAGTATTGAACTTCCCATGACTTCTAGTTTGGAGGGACAGAATAGATCAACATGGCCTTGTTTACTGTGGCTGAAGCTGTGGAACACTTCAGTCTCCTCCACCTGTTCACCTGTCTCAGGTGGGGAAAGTGACATCTTGGAGATTGACATCTCGCTCCAGGTAGTCGTGAAACCTGCTTCAGCCAGAGCTGAAGACCACTGCAGAACACTTCAGGAATTTACTGATAGGTTCTGTACTTTCACACAAAATAAATGACTGACTTTTTCCTACACTGATATATCAGTTATTTTATTATATGCTCTTTTTAAACGCACAATTCTACCATTATTCAGTAATTACCATTGCCACTTTTGAAGCTCCCCAGTTGACTGGCTGAAATACTAATGGAATGGAAATGTCTATTAAATTTAAAAAAAGAGATGATTAAGGATTACACAGTAAGATAACATAAGAATGGTAATTAATGTTGTGTGTTACAGTGGGAATCACTCGTGCAGTGCTGGTAGTATGAAGTATAACGACACTGATCCATGCTGGGGGTCCATCAAACGCAAAGATTCCTACAGGGTCTTTCTGGTGAGTACAGAAATCTCTCTCTGTGTCTCACTCCTTTTTTCTCTCACTCTTTCTCTTTCATTCTTGTCTTGCTTTCTTACAACTTCTAACATACTCTATATATATATATATATATATATATATATATATAAATATATATTGTTTATCCTCTCTCACTCTCTCTCTCTCTCTCTCTCTCTCTCTCTCTCTCTCCCTCCTCCTCCTCTTTCCCTCTTCTATCCTCACTTCTCTCACTTCTTCTCTCACTTCTAAATCTTCTTTATTCGTCTATCTCTTTCTCCCTCCCTCTTCTTCTGTTGCTCCTTCATTCATTCATCCCCTCCACCTTATTATTCCTTTCTTATATTTCTCTCCTTTTTTTCTCTCAGTTTTCTCTTTCATTCTTGTCTTGCTTTCTTACAACTTCTTACATACACTTTTTTTATATATGTATTTTTTTTATCCTCTCTCTCTTTCTCTCTCCTCCTCTTTCCTTCTGTCCTCACTCCTCTCACTTCTACTCCATCCCTTACTCTTCCTTATTCGCCTCTTCCTCTGTTGCTCTCTGTCATTCATCCCCTCCACCTTACTATTAATTTCTGTTATTTTGTTTCTTCATCATTTCTTTCCACTTCCTCTTTTTCCCCATCCATCCTTTTTTCTACATACCTTTCTTTTACTTATTTTTTTTAACCTCTTCCTGCCCCTTTTGTCTCTATCCCTCCATTACTGTATCTCTTTCTCTCTCCCTCTAACTTTGTGAATCTTGTCATCTCGTCTCATCTGTCTTAATTTCTTCTGTCTTTCTTTCTTATACTTTTTTAAAAATCTTTTTATCCCCCCTCTCTCCAGCTCTCCTTTTTTACCTTACTTACTTTTTTCCTCTCTATCTCTCCCTTTATTTCTCTCCTCTAATTTCCCTGTCTCTCTAACATTTTCCTTCTTTCCTTCCTTTTTCTTCCTTCCTTCCTTTCTCCCTCCACCTTTTTTACACTCCTCTCGCTCTATCTATATCTCTCTGGCCTGTTGATACACACACACACAGTAAAAGTTAAACTAAGAGAGCACGTGGAGAGGGAAAGGTGTTAGAGGAGTGAGATGGACAAGCGAGGGACATCACTGCATAATCTGTTCAGACTTCTCTCACACCTTCTACGCTGCAGTGTCACTGTGTGTGTGTGTGTGTGTGTGTGTGTGTGCGCGCGCGTGTGTGTGCACACAAACACACGTGTCCTTGAAGTGTGTGTGGAGCGGTGCAGCAGCAGCAGCAGAGGCCGGTGTGATTTCGTGCTCTGCTTTAACTCTGTTGGTCGACAGTGATGGATGTGTTGATCTCTTTACTCCGATTGTTGCCCCCCCTCCTCCCACCGGTTCCTGGAAATGGAAGAAGGCAGGCGCTCAATTTCCACATAAAATGCATTGTTTCAGCTTTTTTAAAAACATTTTTTTATCTCTTCACTCAGATAAGCCTCTTAGCACATGTAAACCCAAAATAAATCATGCCGATTTTATAATCTCCCGGAAATTTGTTTACCTTGCGGACGCGTGGTACGATGCTATGTTTGTCCTTTGCGTTCGACTCGTCTGTGTTTTCACAAACAGAGAAAGGCAAAGCTGAGGTTACAGCAAGTTTCCATATGTCTTTTTTCTGCTGTTTAAGTCTCTGTTTTAGGCCTGTCATGATATTCACATCATCGCCTAAAAGTACAATGTGTTTACATGATCTGAATCATTTTTGTTGATCTCAGTATTGCTTATTATATAGCACAGTATAGCCAACATTTTTTTTATTTGGTTAACTATTTTTAAATACAATTTTTTTGTTATATTTAATTTATTTGCTGTATTTTTAAAAAAAAAGTGGTAGAGATGCATCTTTCTGGTGTTAATTGCATTATATTAGTGGCATAAAATATGATTTATTTTGATGATTACTGGGAACATACAGTCATATGAAAACGTTTGGGCACCCCTATTAATCTTAATAATTTTTACTTCTAAATATTTGGGTGTTTGCAACAGCCATTTCAGTTTGATATATCTAATAACTGATGGACACAGTAATATTTCAGGATTGAAATGAGGTTTATTGTACTAACAGAAAATGTGCAATATGCATTAAACCAAAATTTGACTGCTGCAAAAGTATGGGCACCCTTATCATTTTATTGATTTGAAGACTCCTAACTACTTTTTACTGACTAGAATTGTGAGAACAGTAAAGGACAATCCACAGACCACCTCCAAAGAGCTGCGAAAGAAGCCATTTCTGCAAGCACGCCACAAACAGAGTCGCTTGAGGTGTGCTTTTGTGCTTTTGCGTACCTCAGGCGACTCTGTTTGTGGCGTGCTTGCAGAAATGGCTTTTTTCGCATCACTCTCCCATACTGCTTCTCCTTGTGCAAAGTGCGCTGTATTGTTGACAGATGCACAGTGACACCATCTGCAGCAAGATGATGCTGCAGCTCTTTGGAGGTGGTCTGTGGATTGTCCTTGACTGTTCTCACCATTCTTCTTCTCTGCCTTTCTGATATTTTTCTTGGCCTGCCACTTCTGGGCTTAACAAGAACTGTCCCTGTGGTCTTCCATGTTCCTCACAGTGAAAACTGACAAGTTAAATCTCTGAGACAACTTTTTGTATCCTTCCCCTGAACAACTATGTTGAACAATCTTTGTTTTTAGATCATTTGAGAGTTGTTTTGATGAGCCCATGATGCCACTGTCAAAATGCATATATCATATGTTTTTAGGGCATTTTTTGCCTTTAATCAGGAAACTAACACATTTAAGGCATGAAAGAGTCACACACAGGCTTTAATAACCCATTTGAATAAATGTGTGCTGCTCAGAGTCTTCCTCAGTTACTCAGCTCAGCTTTAATCAGATACATGCACAATCTCACCCAGACAATCATTAGAATTCCTGACAGTGAAACGTGCAGGTTCTTTATTATTCAGCTTTGTTATTCAAAAGGAAAAAAAAATCTGAACCAAGTTTGTAAAATTTATTGTCTTTATTTCCCCCCTAAAGAAAACAAATGACAAAATAACGAAACATAATTGGAGTTTGTAATTACCTCTTTTTTATGATTATGCTATTAGTTTGATATAGGAGAGCGCTAAAGACTGGAAGGCCGTGCAATTACTGCAGCCGCTCCGATTCACTTTTGCATTGGTTTTCTGCAAACCCCCATCACACACATCCATAAACAGGGGTATTGAGCAGTAAATTATATTCATGGTTTTCTTTTATGAAAACAGTAGCTCCTTGTTCCTGAGAGGCGGCCGCTGTAAGCTTTCTTTCCTTCCTCTTTTTTGTTTGAGAAGATTTGTAAAGCTTTTATTTCTTCAATTAATTGTCAGTTTTTTTTTACTTGTTGAGATGGGGAAGTGGGAGGAGAGCTTTAAAAAAATAAATAAATAAATAAAAAATGAGATCAGTTCAGAGGTAAACAAGGGAGAGAAGGAGGGATGGAGAAGATGAAAAGACCATTAGTATTATTAGAGTTAGAAGTATTTTGCTAATATCTTTTTAAAAGTAAGTAGCATAATTGCGTTATTATTTATATAACAGACAAAAAACAAGCTGTTTTTGCTAGGTGGTTGCTATGGGTATTCCAGGTGGTTGCTATGCATGTGCTTGATGTGCTTGTCTCTTGGTGCAAGCAAAAACAAGAGAGAGAGCACTGTTTAAAGAATGATGTAATGTAATTAATCTGTTTCTCTAAATTTTTTATATGACAGGCTTTTTTCTGTTGTAGTATTCATTCTAGCAAAATAAAACCACATTTTTTTTTTTTTTGCAAGTTTCAAATGTTGAAAAGAAAAGTTTACTAAAGTAAAAGAACATTTTATTAAAAGAACATGAGTCCCAGCACACTCGCACTCATTCTAAATTGTCTTCCTGTAGGGTAGTAGTCACAGTGGCTGTCTTTTGTTTTAGTGGTGCAACAGATGATGGGCTATTTTTAGGCTGGGTTCACCAGCTGTCCCTGAGCAGGACTATTTTTAATTTTTGACCCTAAACCCGGGCAGCGCGGCGCTTCGGGAAATACGAGAGCAGAACAGATTCAGCGACAGAGAGAGAAAGGGTAATAAAAATAGATAAAGATGAAAGGTCTTAGTGAGATAAGGGTCGTTTTTGTTTTTTTTTCTTCACTGAGAATAAAGGTTTAAAAGCCCTGACAGTAAATGGCATTGTATTATCTGAAGCAGGTGACAGGAGTGGCTGAATCCTTTTTTTTCTTTTCTTTTTTTTTTTGCAGTTTGTGAGGTTGACCTGTCTGATTTGAGAGTTTGAGTGTTGGCTGCTGGTGTGACTTCCAGCACCTTACAGAAGCATTAGCTAGACTGAGAAACAGTCAATACATCTGTACAGTGCACTTTCTTCAGTGGCCTCCGCGGACCCTTAAATTCTCTCGCTCTCCGACACCATCGGTTCTCTCAGAGAGCAGCCGTCCAGCCTTTTATTGTGGCAAAGAGAAAAGGCTAATTCCAGCATAATAGGGACGTCTAAACAGCACAGAAGGTGGCCTGTCTGTCCGGTTCGAGCCGTCCTTTGATCAATTCTACAGTTTCGCGCCGTGGAGCACGCCTGCCATTTTATTCATCCCGGTCGCCGAAAGCTCTTAAGATCAATGGGCTGAGATTTCATCTACTGTTGATTGATTCTGGTGTCCAGTTCAAAGACTTTCCTCTGCTTCTCAAAAGCACTGGGTTATCTGCTAAGTCCTGGATGGCATTTAAATGCTAGCGGCACTCTCGCATCGATCATTCTTCGCAGCAAACTCTTGCATTTGTGAAGAGAGAGAATGAAAACTTTGAAATTTCTCTGTAGAAAATGTTCTTTAAAACACTTTTAGGGATAATTATTAATAACAAACTTTTGAGTATCCAAAAATAAATCAGGGAGATACACTTTGCTTCTTGTAGATCTTTTTTTTATTATATTTATTTCTAAAATTATGTGGCCAATTGTCCCACCCATTCAGCTGCTAGTCAGCTGTATAACCCCCATCACTAGCTCACTCCTTTTTTGACATACAAAGTCAGACTGCCCCTCTTTCTGAACTGCTGCTGATGCTGCATTGCCGACTAGCATCACAGTGCACTCAGTTCCGATACATCAGCTCACAGACGCCTCGTGCTGATCCACATCACCCAAGGAGTGATGAGGGGAAAGAGTGCCATCTACTCACCCAGAGAGAGCAAGGCCAATTGTGCTCTCACAGGGTTCTGGCAGCTGATGGCAAGCTGCATGACTGGGATTCAAACCAGCGATCTCCCTATCATAGTGCCAATGCTTTAGTCCACTGAATCCATCAATCATAACATTTCTATGAGCTTATTTCTACATTGTCCATTTTTTTAGCTCCACCAAATGTTGTAGTTTCATAATTACAGACTGTAGTCCTGTTTCAGCATACTTTATTGACCCCCTTCCACTTTATTGTTGTTCACCCTTAAATTCCACCTTAAATGTGGCCACCTTAAGTGTCATCAGTAGGCTAGATCCAAATCAAGCTGTAGTTTTAGTCAAACTAACTTTAGTTGCAAGTTCTATTTTTTCCTCTTACTCAATGTTACTAGAGCCGCCAAGAGTGTATATTTTTGTCTCTGTTTCACCTTAAATGTGGCAGCAGTTAGAGTAAAAGAAAAGCAGTCCAATTTATTTTTATAATAAATTTAAAGACCTTTAAAGGCCTTTTTTAACTGACATTGTGTGAAAGTGTTTGAGAATCATGGATAAGTGTATATTTACATTACATACACTGTTTTTGTTATTCAATAATTGTTTGATTCATCGAAAAAATTGCAAAATAATCAACGTACAAGGTCTAGGTTGGAGTGTCTAATGAGTTTAATACAGTGAGTAAATACAGTGTTTAAAACCTCAAGCAGCACTGCTGCGTAGTCTAATCCACTAGTACAAACACAGCACAAATTAACGCCTCATACACCATCACCGTTCCAATTGCTGTCACTGCAGATCTTAGAAGAACGACCCACTGGTTCTAGTTTTAGTTTGTTTTAACCAGAGAGTTTGTAAAAGTCCAGTTATTTTGTTCTTCCTCCAGTGTTCTGCTCTTCCCTGTTTGTTTAGCAATGTGGATGAAAGTACAGCTTTGGGGAAAAGAGCAGGATAATTCACTTTCTGTATGAACATGCAGTTTGTTTACTCAAATTGTTTTTCTTCAATGCCTCAATTTCCCCATTGACAAAACCAGACAAATTCTTTCTGCATTTTCTAACAAACAAACCTACAGCGAATTCTAATGAGAAGTAGTAATGATTACATGGAAAGGCATTGCTTGAGATACGGTGAATTTCAGGCCACTGTTTTGATCATTAAACTTGTGTGGACGGGCGCAGAGTGTTCAAGTGGTTGATGAAATACTTGGCAACCTGCCTACATCTTTTAAAAGATATTGAGACTCGTTTCTTTTTTTTTTCTGTATGTTCCTGTAATGAGTTGTGTAATTTCAGTTGTTCAGTAGATGTGTGCGGAATAAAGTGGAGGAATGTGTCCAGTGAATTGAAAGACACTCACTAGGCACCTCAAAAAAAAAGAGGCCACCCTTTCAGTAACCATCTGTTTCTACACAAACACACACACACACACACACACACACACACGCACACGCGCGCGCACACACTCGTACACCTGAGTTGAGTCTCTCCTTTGATGTAAGGATCTGCTCGATGTCAGTGTACCTGCAAAAGCTCATGTAAATCTATGTGATCTATCAGACCTACACCAGTATCAGTTTAATTGGGTGGTAATTGTATTTCAGCACACCAGACATTCCAGAAGCTGCTGTTTGCTGTTTACTTTTTGTTGGGCACTAGGGATGGGCGATATGACTCCTAAAAAAATATCACAATATTTCATGGTACTTTTGCAATAACGATACTCTTGCCAATATGACAAAACACTGAATTAAAAAAAAAATACTTCAAGAATACACTACTGTAACAAAATGAAATTTTAATGTTATTATTGCATACAATATAATATGGCAAACCACTAACTAAGATTTAAAAAATACAAGAGTTTTATCAGATTTATAACAGAAATCAATGATCCAGAATGTCATGATACTAATAATGCACTCCAAATATCTCCATATATCCAGGTCTGAAGTAGAATAAATGATACTGTACAAATACAGCACTGGAAAAAATTAAGAGACCACTTCAGTTTCTAAATCAGTTTCTGTGATTTTGCTATTTATAAGTTTATGTTTGAATAAAATTAACATGGCTGTTTTATTCTATAAAATACAGACAACATTACTCCTAAATTCCAAATAAAAATATTGTCTTTTACAGCATAAGAATGAGAAATCACTGAAATAACAAAAAAAAAAGATGCAGAGCTTTCAGACCTTAAATAATGCAAAGAAAGCAAGTTCATATTCATAAAGTTTTAAGAGATCAGAAATCAATATTTTGTGCAATAACCCTAGTTTTCATCAAAGTTTTCATGCATCTCGGCATGTTCTCCTCCACCAGTCTTACACACTGCTTTTGGATAACTTTATGCCACTCCTGGTGCAAAAATTCAAGCAGTTCAGCTTGATTTGATGGCTTGTGATCATCCATCTTCCTCTTCCTTTTTTGCATACATTTTTCTGTGTGATGGTTTTGGTTTTTCAGCTTCAGAGTGTGATGTAGCTGTAGGTGCTCTGAGCCTCAGCAGCTCCGCGGTGGGCAGCGCTGCAGGAAGATGACAGTGCAGATGGTTTAGTGGAGATTATCTCTGCAGGAAGGAGTGTTTGTGCAGTGGTCCACAAGAGGAGAGCCCTCTCCAGACCACAGCCAGACACTTAGCCCACTGCAAACACTGTCTGATAACCTGCACATATAAAACAGAGTACAGTCAGGGTGTAGAACAAAGAGCAGGTGATCTGGAAATGTGTTTGGAAAGTGAGAAAGTGCCGTACAATGTCATATCTGTTGCAGGAATTTGGACTTCTCAGTTTGGTCTGAAATAGAAGTGCAAGAAGCTGCAAAACCATGGTCCTGACCAAAGGAGCAGATCTGTTGAACCATTGTACTGGTACTGGTTTTGTGCTACATTCTTCAAACAGATTTCCTCTTTATGTTGAGTATGAGCTGGTAATTCCTGTATCTACTGTAACTGTAGATTAATCCTTAAATAAACAAGAAAACGAAAGGAATCTAAGGGGAATCTGTTACTGTGAAGAGGAGTCGGAATTTGGCAGGGTGGCAGAATACGACACAACACCTGCAAAGAGAGTTTGTCCAACTGACAACTATCTACAAACCAATCAGAGTCGAGTATACGGGGATATAGCTTACATAGGTGATAACGACAAGAAGCAGCAAAGTTTTTTAGTGCTATTTAGTTGCAAAACTGCAGTTCAAAACCAAAACTAACCAGACCAAGGGCCCAATTTTACAGATTTATAGTGCACCGGTCAATTGCGGATGACGCAGCTGGATTTAGGGCGTGTCTGTGTGTCAAAAAAGTACGCCTTGCGCAGATCGAAGCGCGCAAAAGGCATGAACTAATTCTCTTAATTAATCATGGGTGTATTTTGGGCGTAACGTGAAATATACCAGTCTATGTGTCACTTGCGCACTTTGGCGCATTGTATTTTAACAGTGTGTCACTTTGCATGTCTCAGCGGAGGATAATGACCTGTGTGTTTATGCCATGGCTGGATTACTGACCGGGCCAGTGGGGCCAGCACCCAGGGGCCCTTGAGGTCAGGGGGCCCCGGTCCAAAACATTTTGCGATGCCTGTCAACGTTTATGATGCCATATATATATATATATATTTTTTAAGGATACTCTGACTATTAGGGACTTTGATCCCAGGGCCTCTTGGGGGCCCTAGCCATGCTTTTGTGGGCCCTAGTTTTTTTTGGGGGGGGCCCCTTATGATGGATGAGGCTTTGTGGCAGTCTGACTTCGACGTCTGGCTATTAGGCGTCCTAGGGAAGAGAGGGCATATTTTAAGAGGGCCCTGGTTATGAGAGCCCCTACCAGGGGGCCCTAAAGAATAGCAGGGCATACCATTATTTTTATGGGGCCCTTGACTTCTATAGAAGTTGTTTACTATGGCTCCTTGACTTTCTAGGGACCTCTTTGCGCTCATTTAAGGGGACAGCAATGTTATTTTAGTCTTTATTCTCTTTATTCTTGAGTTAAAAGTCAGGTTTGGGATGTGCAGTGTGTCCGTGTGTGTTTAACAAGTGGAGGTTTATGCGCACTGAGAGCACCTATAGGAATGTGTAGGTTTATTTCAGTCAGTGGAGCTACTTTGTTTCCTGCCGCCAAAATAGAAACATTTAGAAAAATGTACCTGAACACACCTCACTTCCAGAGCACCGCACCCATCAGTGTATATTTATTACTTAACTCGGACGCTATTTTAACAGTACGGGTATAAGGCATGAAAATAGACTGTTGATTGGGTATAAGATAGCAAAGAGCATTACCCCAAGTGTTCTAAGTGTAACAAACACATCAACCTTGTACTGGACTCTCGAAAAACGTGGTAAAGCAAGCAGATCTGCTTTAGCTGGTCTCTGTGGGACATGCATAGTTGACACTCTCCGTAGCGTTTTTATCCAAACAACAGTTAGCGCACTGACAGACACTGCCTTAATCAGTGCTTTAAAGTGCAAAGACTCAACTCGCTTCACAGAGTAAGTAAGGGCAATTATATATGAATGTGAAACCGATTAGGGAGTAAGTGTGTGAGTGAATGTTCCGTCTTGTTGAATTAAGAAGACTAACTAACAGATCAATAAGTAAACAAAAATAAATGTAGAAATTAGCTCTTTGTTTTTTTTCTTTTAGGAAGGTGAATGGAGTCTGTTAGGGTTGTTACAATGACAGGATTTAACAACTAGTTCCAGTTTTTATTCAAGTGCTTGCCTCAATTTCTCTAAATACGTTAAATAAAGAATAATTGCCCCTTTATTTTTACACTCACGGAAAGTCAGTCACTTCATATAGTCCTGGTACCAAACTTGCAGAAGACATGACCTTATTAGCCATTATTAAAGTAAACAAATAAAAAAGTAAACATCTGACTTTAAGCTTTACTTTTCTGAACTGTAACAACTGAAAAATACCATTTAGAAAAGAAATGTATCAGAGGAGGAAATGTATCAAATGTATCATGTGCTTGTCCTGACCTTCCTCATGTTGGGAGTAAAGCTTGGCAATATGATTATCTTTTATTGTATCAACAATGTGGTGCATATTGAGGAAATCATCAATGCTTAATGAACACTGATCAAATTGTTAAAAAAAAATTAATTTGCTGGTGTTGGTCAGTGCAGTGTTTTCCCGGAAAATCTAACAGCACTTCGTGCTTCCCTCTGCTTCCTTTAATTTCCAGCAGGACTTGGCACACTGCCCACACTGCCAAAAGTACCTATTGGTCTTATATAATATTCTAATTTTCTGAAACACTGATTTTTGAGGTTTCATTGGCTGTAAATTGCAATAGAAATAGTATATCATAAATTTATCCTTATTATTATTAATTAAAATTATTTTTTATAAGATTGATTATTTTATAGCACCTTTCATACATTAGGCATGCATCTAAAAGTGTTTTACAGTGCAGAGTTTAAAATAAATAGAAAGTGAAATAGGGAATGTATGTACATAATACAGCAATTAAACACAAACACAATTAAACACAAAAAATATATATATTTTTAAAATATATATATATTTTTTAAAGGTTTAAGATCAGTAATAAAAGACAAAGGTTACTTAATTTAAGAATACGAGCAGGTAAATGATAAAAGTAAGAAAATAAGAGAGTCATAAATGGAAATAATTTGGAGTAAGGTAAATACTATATGTATTTCACCTAAACAAAAAATGTCAAAAATAAAAAAATTTATGTAAAAGTTTTATTGTAAAGTTAAATATTATGATATATATATATATATATATATATATATATATATATATATATATATATATATATATATATATATATATATATATATATATAAAGTATATATATATAAAGTACATATTTTTTATATTGCTCAACTCTATTTAGGAGCTTTACAAGGGACTAGGGGAGTCCTAGTGAGTGAGTGTGGTAATTTGCTAAATTGGGGGAAAAATAAATTAATTTAAAAGGCTTGGAATGGAAAGTTCAAGATATCAGAATTTCCTCCCATGCCGCCCCGAGTCATTCGTGTGTTTTTCTTTTCAGAAAAGTCTTAAAAAAGGCTTGAAATGACTGAAGTCTTGCTTGTTGTTGTCAGCGGTGCTCGGCTCGGCTTCATGCAAATGAAGTGTAATGAAGTCCAGGCCCTGCGCATGTTGAGGGGAAGCTTCCTGCTGGGTACAATATTGTTCTCCGCTCAGAGAAGGTGGTTATCTGGTCCAAGGACATCGCAGAGTGATGTAATGGTCTTGCTCGTTGGGTGGCCGGCCGGAGCTGGACGTGACGCTCATGAAAAGATCCTGCTGCCTCACGATAAAGCCGCGCGCTCCCAACATCCTTTGTCATGAGGATGCGCCGCAGTGGTCCGCATTAGGAATCCGCGTGACCTTGATGTTTGTACTCGCGTCATGTCTGTGTTTGTTTTGGGCTCGGGTTTTGCCTCGTCTGCTTGGGCGTCTGTGTTTGGGTTCTGAATGCAGAGCTTGTGTTTGATGACGGGGAGAGGATGTCTGTTAAGCCCTTGGGACGGAGACTCTATGAATGTCCAGAGCTCCCAGTGGGACAATGAAAAGGGGAGAAAAATGGGACGAGGCAGGATGTAATAAAGAACATGTCTTTTTCGATTATATCTCCATGCGAGACGTATCCCTGAAAGGTTCCTTTTGTTGATTTATCATTTTATATTTCATAAGGCCTGTCATCATCACAGTGTAGAGGGTCCGTGTCGAGATGACAAGATGATGTCAGGCCTACGTCCGGACCGGCAGCTGTAATGATGTCGGACAGGCCATTAAATATGAAGCAAGTTATTGTCTCTGAATTGTTATTCACCCTCTCTCTCTTTCTCTCTTTTCTCTCTCTTCTCTCTCTCTCTCTCTCTCTCTCTCACACACACACATACTCTCACTCAGCCAGTCTCTCTTCAGGTCACACTCATCTGTGATTTTGATTGAGGACACCACGGTGTTTGAGGCTCAGAGTATGTCGGTTCCATGTATCAAAGTCTCATTATTCAACTGTGCCAAGTTAAATACAGGTTTTAGTTCTAGGGCACCTTTTATAAACTTCATAAACAAGCACTTTCTCTACTTTCTCTTTTTGTTGCAATGCTAATTATGTTTTGGAAGCTAAGTTTTGTTTTGGAAGTACTGTTTCTAACAGTTAATTTAACTTTTTTTTTATTTCATTTCAGACAAAAAGAACCCAAGGTACAGGTGCATTTCAAAAAAGTAAAATATAATTGAAAAGTTACTTGCTTTCAGTAATTCAGTTCAAAATGTGAAACTCATATATTATATAGATGTATTACACAAAGAGTTTTTTTTATTTTATTGTTGATGATTATGGCTTAAAGCCAATAAATAAACATGATTGCTACGTTAGGCAGTGTGGGTGGTGTGCCAAAACCTGCTGAAAAAGGAAATCCAAATCTCAGCTGGTTTTAGACCACAATAAATTATTGTCCTGACGGACAGTTTTGGTGGAAACAGGAGAGTTGAGGTGCACATTGAATTCTGTCGTGATTTGGGCAGCCGTGGTTTTATGTTTTTTGGATACAATCCGGGTTAGCACCCGAACATCCACTTCAGACAGCTTCCTCTTGCATCCACAGTTAATCCTTTTGGATGTGGTTGGTCCTTCTTGGTGGTATGCTGACATTACCCTGGATACCGTGGCTCTTGATACATCACAAAGACTTGCTCTCTTGGTCACAGATGCGCCTAATGAAGATTGGCCACCAGGCTGGTCCAATTTAGCGATTAAAACCTCCCACACTGAAATGACAGGTGTTTCAGATTCATTGTCCAACCCCTGTAGTGCCAATATCACACGTTATAGCACTTGTATTACTGCTTAAATATATTGGGTTCATACTTTCTTCAGTAAAATTAAAGTCAAAGTAAATGTAAGAAATACTGTGTTTCTTTATTATTACTGATTTTGATTTTGTTGAATTTTATACTGTCCTAACTTTTTGATTTGGAATACATTAATTAAATTTACCTTATTTTTTTCAATCCTGGTATTTGAACAAGTTGAACATCTGTAGATAATCTGTAGGGGGCTGTAGTGTACTGTCCTAATAAAAGAGCTTTAAATATCTAAATCCATCCGTTTCCCCCTCTGCCTCTACCACCTTCAGTTATATTTAACACTGTTAATGAAGTATGAGGTGATGTTGGTATTTCAGACGGTCACACGTTTGCTGACAGCGACAGATCACATTTCAGCTGTTCATATGAGAGAGAGAAAGTCTCCGTGAGGAAAAACCGCAGGAATCGTTACAGTGTGGCCTCCTGAAGAGACTCTATAAAGCTGTTTTAGAAAGAACCGTCGATCCCACTCTGATTGACTGTGCAGTTACTGGTGTAACCATGCAGTAAATGACTCCTAATAGAAGAAGAACTCTTCTTAAAAAGTTATAGATTAGATGTTTTATGGGGGGACTGTAAGGGAACGCAGCTGACCCGTGAATGGTGTTCTAATGCAGCACCATAAGGAGCTGATTTCTCAGGTGGTTCATTGGTTCTGCTACAGTTATAAATAGAGGAGAGGTATGTATACGTAAGCTTTAGTTTCAGGTGATTTAGAACTCCAGCAGCGTGCATGAGTCACTTACTCCTAGTGACCGGCTGTGCTGTACTGCTAATGCTGACCCATGGTTTGCTTATGTTGCTGTGTCACAGTATCAACTTATCAACCGAGTCAGTGCTGGTTTACATAATGATGATGAATAAGCTGGATGTAGATCAATAAAACACAAATATCAGTAAAACATTAAAAAATAGTATTAAACAAGCTTCATATATTTAATAAAAATTCAAATTCAGAATTGCCCAAAAATAATTTTATATATTTAAGTTTTAATTGCTTAGTTGCTTGTGTGGGATGCTTAAAATATGCCATATTTTACGGACTATAAGGCGCACCATATTATAAGGCACGTTTTAATCGACAATAGTAAGGAACAGGGGTGTCGCCATGTTTCCCTTTTAATGGGGAAGATGGGGGAAGCGCCCAAGTAAACAAAACTGTAATTCTTAAAAAAAAAAAAACATTTTCTTTTAAAGTTAAATGAGCGCTGGATGTTAATCTACACCGATTTCTCTCCTGAAAAATGTTAATTTGGGTGAATAAAACGCTTCCGTTCCTCTACAGAAAGCGTAGATTTCCAGTATGTTTTCACCACTTAGCACTATTAAATGCTGCCCGACAGGGCTACACTGGCGCACCCCTAGTGTTCTGGTTACCCAGGGTTCTATTAGCTAGGAGTTTGTCCCACATAACTTGTTTTAACACGGTAAACACGCAGAGTACAGTCCGATATACTCACCTCTGAGCGGTGAAAGAGCTAGCGCTGCGGTTAGCAGCTAATGCTAATACTGTTCCAGTCTCAGTGCTGGAGAAACGTCACTAAAACTCCTGTATAACGCTGTACTTCAGCAAAGTGGCTTAACTGCGCCTTACAACCTGACTGGTAGAATTCATTCATAAAGTGCACCAGATTATAAGGGGCACTGACGATTTTGGGGAAAATTAAAGTATTTTAAGTGTGCCTTATAGTGCGTAAAACACTGTAAGTGAATGTAATTAAAAACAGAATGCAAATCTCATAGACCCATATATTATTCACAATAGAACAGACCTTAGAACACACATCAAATGATTGCAAGTAGTAGTATTTTAGCGTGGTTAGCAGCGCTTAGCGCGCTAGTAAATGCTGTCTCATAGCGCTAAACTGAGGTATTGAGTTTTCCAGTAATCCAGGGCACTATCAGCTAGCAGTTCCTCCCATGTAACTTGTTTTAACACGGTAAACACGCAGAGTACAGTCCGATATACTCACCTCTGATTGGTGAAAGAGCTAGTGCTGCGGTTAGCAGCTAATGCTAATACTGCTCCAGCCTCTGTGCTGGAGAAACTACACTGAAACTCCTGTATAAGCTGTACTTCAGCAAAGTGGCTTTACTGCTCCTTAATACCTGATTGGTATAATTCATACATAAAGTGCACCAGATTATAAGGGGCACTGACGATTTTGGGGAAAATTAAAGTATTTTAAGTGTGCCTTATAGTGTGAAAAATACGTTTTACCTTTTATGTTTAATTGAAATAGTTTTTTAGAGCTCAATAACAGCAACACGTCTCAAAAGAAAATTCTGACATAGTTACAAAAGGCTGGAAAATGAGTCTTTTGGATGCTGGTGATCTTCGGGCCCTCAGACAGCACTGTGTAAAATCAGGCTATACTGATTCTGTACTGGAAATCACTGCATGGACTCAAACACTTCCAGTAACCACTGTTTGTCACTCAGTTTCTGATGCTCTTTTAGAGCGACTTACATGGGTTGAGAGTCTTGCCCAAGGACTCTTATTGGTTTAGCACAGCATAGTCAACCAGACCATGAATCTCTTACATAATGTGGGAACTCACTGGCAGGAAGTGGTGTTATCCACTGCACCACACCAACCACTTTAAATGCAAGATAAAGTTAAAGCTGCATCATGCAAAGAAACAGTCAATCTTTTCCTGGTCAAAGCTCATTTACATGTTTTAAATTATAAACAGTTTTTCAGTTTGCCTCAGTCCATTTTAATCAAGCTTTGGCCCAAATAAAATTACAGTGTTTCTAGATTGCTTTCTAGCAGTTTTCATTTATGTAAGGAAAATAGCATTAGGGGCATGTATTTTTCCTACATAATCACACACTGCTTTAGGGTTGGGTTATAAAATCCATATGTAATTAGCTTTTGGATTATTTGTTATAACAAATATTGCTGTAATTAAGTAGAAAATTTCAAAATTACATTTGGTAAAAAAAGGTGGAAATAAATGAAACCCCACATTTTACCCCTATAAACCCATTATCCTTGAGAAGAGGCTAGAGGTTATTTAACAGCTCATAGGCTTCCATTTCTCACTTCTGTCAATTACGCTGCAGACATTTATGCAGTTACTAGTGAGGAAATTGTAATTGTACTTCAGCATTGTGTCTATGTAATGATCCGTTTGTTTGATGTGCTCAGCACGTTTAAGTAAATGTGATTTTGCAGGGAAGGTAATGGAATAAGTGAATGTTGCCCACCAGCCTTCCTTCATCCAGTTTTAGCTTTAATTGAGCTGAGAGATGACGGTCTCCAGGGTCATATTGCTAATTAACGGTAAAAGCCTGTGTAAAAATGTGCCTCCGAGAGACAAAGGTCACTAAATTACCATCCGCCTCCCGAGTCAGAGTGCTGCTCAGACTCTCGGCAAATTTCATTACTTTTTCTGTGATTAAGAAACATGATTTTCCAAAAGAAAAAAAATTAAACCAAGATAAAGAAAGACAAGTTATTGCAAGTTAAATACAAAAAAAGCACATACTTTTCCTCACTTTTCTTTTATTACAGAAACATTTAATGCAGTATACAAAAACTGTTGCTTAAGTAAATAAACACACTCAAACAACCTCCTTCTAGTGTAATTATGGAAACTTAGTGCTGTGTTCCATTTACCTCAGAATCTGGGAATGTTTACCAGAGCAGGAGCATCCCTTGCTACCTTAAAGAAAGTCCTGTAAACAGAGCTCTTTAAAAAGCACTTACTCTCCTAACACCTCTAACAAACTAACTACAGTGGTGTGAAAAATGTTTGCCCCCTTCCTGATTTCCTGATTTTTTGCATGTTTGTCACACTTAAATGTTTTGAAACATCAAACCAATTTAAATATTAGTCAAAGACAACACCGGTAAACACAAAATGCTATTTTTAAATAAAGGTGTTTATTATTAAGGGAGAAAAAAATCCTGTGTAAAAAAGTGATTGCCCTCTTGTTAAAACATACCGTCACTGTGGTTTCTGACACCTAAGTACACTGTCTAGGCCTGATTATTGCCACACCTGTTCTCAATCAAGACATTACTTAAATAGGACCTGCCTGACAAAGTGAAGTCCACCAAAAGCTGTAGGTTCTAGGCCCTCTATTGCTAATGTATCTTATTATTGTAAGTTAAATGCAACATAATGTAATGTAATTTAATGTGATGTAATAACATCGGAGCCCAGACACCTGAGTTTACCATGACCTTTTCAAGTTTTATGTGCAAATCCAGGTTATCATTGTTTTAATGTATGTATTAGTGTAATCTGGTCTCAGGGCTTTTATTCTGAGATTTAGACATTATGTACGCAGTAGTAGCTAGCCACTTATTTATTTCTGTTACTGGGCTTCTACAATTCTCCATGATACTCCAAAGCATCTGTGATACTGATACTGTGATGCCTAATACTCATAAGTAAGTAAATACCAGGAATTTCACAACCAATATTTTTGCAACTACAAATTACAACATGTCGATACTCAAATTCAGAGAAATTCAACATTTTGTTTATAATTTATGTTGTTTGACTATGTTGACTTCTCTTTGCAGTTTTATTATTTATTGTAAAGAAACTCAAATTTCACTTTTCAACACGGTTGTTACCAAGGGTTGCAATGTCTGCAGTACAAAATTACCGTTGGACATACACATTTTGTCTTAATATAAGTTATTATATGTAATGATGATAGGGAAAATAGTGACAATTTGGGCATAATGTTTAGTTTTGTGGTATTGAAACTGTTGTTAAGCAGAGTTTTAGCTATTTCAGAGCATGAGTGTGATTAGAGACATCTCTGCTCCTGACCATTGGCCTTATTTTCCCTTCTGTTTGCTTTACATTGCATCATCCAATCATCCAGCCAATGTAAATGTGCAGGCATTTAACGTTCCACTCAAGCCACTGTGTCACTTCAGTGCACTACATTGAACTAAAGCCGAAAGAACGAAAGAAAAGAGAAAGGTGGCTGACATTACATGTGCTGGAGGAGACATTTAAAAATAAAAATTTGAAATAAATGTATAATAAATAAAAAAAGAATGCAGAAAGCCATAGCAGATCACGAGTGAAATTTAAGCAAAGAAAGGCAGCTAGTCTTTTAGTAAAGAAATCAATGCCTAATGCTAAGTTAGCTGAGCTAACATTATTCTAGCCCTGTAGAGCTGTTATTCTGTACACGATATCCTGTATCGTGTACATATTTAACATTTCAGATTACCCCTGAGATGCAATATCAGCAATAACATGAAAAATCACAATGTAATATGTAACAGAAATTCAAAAATAGTTTCAAATTTGGAAAAAAATATAGTTTTGTTTTGTTTTGTTATTAAACACTGTTGTTAAGTCAAGTTTCAGCCATTACAGAGCATAAGCGTTATAAGCGACATCTCTGGCAGTGACCACTGGGCTTATTTTCCCTTCTGTTGGCTTTACGTTGCATCATCCACATCATCATCACACCTTATCTTCACCCATGTCCTAAGCCGGAGTAACTACCAGAGAAAAAGAAAGAAGCTTCGCCTTTTCTCTCTGATATTCCAGTTTCTCTACATGCTATCACCTCCAGGTCCTGCGGGAGAGGCCGTGCCAGTCAACGTACACAGGAAGTTGCTGCCAGACTGACTCACACACTGACAGAACCAGTGACCTGTCCAGCGTCTGGTCCACATCACTGACTTTCTGGAGCATCTTCCCTTAAAAATGCAGCGAAAAACTCTCCCCCAGATGTTGTCCATGTTGGGAACAGGCGCTTTGGTGTGGTGGTTGTGCAGAATCTGACCGCTGTCCTCTGAGGACTGGGCAGGGCTGTGGTTTTCAGATACACGGATATGTGTATGTATGTTAGTGTTTGTTTTTCAGCCTGATACATAGAGGACAGTGTTGTTATCCACTATGCTTGTGCTTTTTATATTTTATGTGAATTAGCAGTTTTAAAGCAGCGTTTCTTGAAGAAAATACAGAATATTTGTGCTAAACCAGGCAGTTGCTAGTCTGTTGCTGAATGGTTGTTATGGTATTACAGGTGGATTTCAAGGTGTCTTCTTCTTGATTTATTCTGTTGTGTCACTGCTGTGGTGTCCTAGAGGATTGTTTTGGTGTCACAGAATGGTGACTGTGTGGTTCCCCGAGTGGTTGCTAAGGTTCAACCAAGTGGTTGCTGTGATACCCAATATTGATGGTTAGGTGTTTTAAATGTATATCGTCATTGTCCAATGAAAAACATGTATGTCCATTTTTGTCAATTTACTGCATAATTTGAACAAACTTTCCCTTAAACTGTTACAATTTCTTGATGAATGGTCCAAAATAAATTCTCCAAAATAACTTGAAATAAACTAATTTTATGTTGACCTCTATTGAAAGTTAGAAAGATTTTATCTCCCCTGTAAAGTTGCTGTTTTGGACAATATGTATCATTACATTTTAAAAGGTGCCAAAAACATTGCCTTTTTCACACAATCAGACTGAACTGCTTGATCTAAAATAATAAAATACAACAGACAAGAGTATCGTCCAATGAAAAACACTTATCTCCAAAACAGCAACTTTACAGGAGAGAGAAAATCCCTTGTGAACCTTCAATGGAAATCATTGTAAAAACTATTTATTTCAGGTAATTTTGAAGAGTTTCTATTGGTCGGTTCATCAAAAACTTTTGGCACAGTGTAAGGGACAGTTTGTCTGTTCAAAATATGTCGTAAACTAAAAATCAACAAAAATGGAGATGTGTTTTTTATAGGACAGCAACGATATGCTAAACTATAATTCAGGCCAAAGAAGCAGCATTTCTTTCTTTCTTTTTTTTATAAAGTTGCCAATGATTTTTTTTTTGTGTGGTACAGTGACAAATCTAATTTTGATTATAAAAAAATAGTGGAAAATCTGCCTTATTACATACATTTCTGAATTTCATTCCAAATGTCATTTGGCTTTTGGGCTTTTCATAAGTTCTAAAGAACACTATATATTTTACTCAATTAAAACTGACTTGGCAAAAATCACAGGACAGGAATTGACATAATGTCTTATGACTTTTGCCATATTCCAAGTAATCTAAAAAAAAAAAAAAAAAAAAAAAAAAAAAACACTGATTGTCTGTTCACACAGACAATTTATAGCCAGTCCCCTGAGGTAACAATTCATGATTTATGATAATATTTACTCCTAGCCTATGACCTTTGACATGTTAGTGTGTATTTCACATTGAAACACACTGAAGAATTTTTAAACAATTGAAATTAAGATTATGTGCTGTTTTTTATTATTTTTTATTATTATTAATAGCACTCACAGATATCTTTTTGCTGGAATATTAAAATGCTGTTCATTGAAAATTCTGATTTCTTTGGTAAAAACTCTTATTAGCGATGCTCTCTCTCTCTCTCTCTGAGGTCCACTGAGTGCAGAGAGTAATGTCTTTTTATTAACATTCTGCTCTCGGGGTTAAATGGGGTTATGGACCTAAGTGACACTGACCACAAGGCTCGAGGCTGGGAGTGAGAGAAAGTCTCCAATCAGTTCCGTCACACTAATGATGGAGAGGCTTCTGCCTTCAGAAGATAAGCGCTCACTACTTCTACGTCTCTAGAGATAGAAAGGTTTTGACTAATCATTTAAGCAGCAGTTTAGTCTTTTTAGTCTTTTACTTAGTTGGATTTCTTACTTGATAGTGATGTGCTACCTCAGGAAAAGGCTTGGGGATGCTTACACCACTATAAGTTGTGAGGTGTTATCTTGTGAGTGAGGTTAACAACTGAGTGAGGCCGATGTACTTAAGGCAAGGAGACAACACGTCCACAATTAAAGCAGGAGGCCCCACACATACTGGTGCATCAAAGGTTAGTTTATTTCAGTAATTTAGTTTAAAATGTGAAGCTTATATTATATAGATATATTACACACAGAGTAATCTATTTTAAGCATTTATTTATTTTATTATTGATGGTCTAATATTTTATAAGACCAATTGATACTTACAGCAGTGTGGGCAGTTTGCCAAGTCCTGCTGGAAAATGAAATCCATTTAAATTTAGACTTGATATAAAACAGTGGATCAACACCAGCAGATGACATGTCTCTCTAAACCATCACTGATTGTAGAAACTTCACACTAGACCTCAAGCAGTTTAGACTGTGTGTCTCTCCACTCTTCCTCCAGACTCTGGTCTCTTGATTTACAAAGGAAATGTAAAATTTACTGATGATCAGTGATGGTTTGTAGAGACATGTCATCTGCTGGTGTTGATCCACTGTGTTCTATCAAGTCTAAAGAAAATATCTTTCTAAAGGAAAATATGTTTCCCTCTGCTGACAACTTTCATGGAGATGTGGATTTCATTTTTCAGCAGGACTTTGCACACTGCCCACACTGCCAAAAGTCCCAATTGGCCTTATATAATATTCAGATTTTCTGAGACACTGATTTTTGGGTTTTCAGCGTTCTTAAGCTTCAATGGAATATGGCAAAAGTCATAGGACTCAGTACTTATTCCTGTCCCAGTGGGATTTACCTTCTCCTGCATTTTAAGCTGCTTGTTTTTTTGTTTTTTCATCTGAATGGTTTAATTTGTGTCAAACTGACCCAAAATCTATCCTTTATCGCTTTCATGTCTTTTTGAAGTCTTGTTAAAATTCATCGGGAGACTATTTCCTTTTGTATCGCATCACTTTAATTGTTCATTTGTATTTTTAATTATGTCCACAGACAGCGGCGTGTTGTGGAGGTTAATGACGCTTTAGGCAGACCTGCTTTCATCTTACCACGCCAGCCGAGCGACAGACTGTGCAGCGCTGCCCTCAGGCTGCAGCCCTCCCCTCTGCCTCGTCTCCCCGTCTCATATTTTAGGTTCTATTACTCTTTCTTTACTCCCGTACCTACCTGTGGCTTTGTCATCGTGGCCGAGCTCGGCGGAGGATTTCTGCTTTGATGATAGCGATCAAACAACGGTAATCTGATCTGCTGTTATTGGACTGAAGTACTGGTCTGTTGTGGAGGACTTCGGTATTGATGGCTCCTGCCTGTTGCAGGTCTGTTGTCCACTAATATGTGATATGATGACATTTGTCATCAGCAGTGTCACATGAAGTTACTATTCTGCCTCGTCAAATCTGGACTGGCCCCGGGCTGACTTTTCCTTTATTTATTTATTTATTTTTCTTCTCTCTTTCACTCTCCTTTGCCACATGCCACACTCTAGCTGTCACTCTCCAACCAGTAGCTGTGGTCTTCAACACTTCTGTTGACACCTCATGACTCACTCTGCTGTTGACTGTTATAACAGAGCCTAACCAACTTCTGCGGTTTTAGTGGCCTACAAACTTCACACCAGTCCTGCTCAGACATTAGAAGGGTGGCTGTGGTGTTGCTTGGTGTGGTTGCTATGGTATCCCAGGTGGTTGCTGTGGTGTTAATAAGTGGTTACTTGATGTTTGCTATGGTGTTGTTGGGTAGTTGATATGGTGTTGCTACTATGTGGTTTGTATTAGTGGTGTGCAGTAAGGCCCTTCTAACCCTTCAGAGGTTAGGTGCATGTAAATCATTACATAATATTTAACCTGGAAATATATATTATAGGTATATTGTAATTTGTAAACATATATTTCATAAATAAACTAAAATTAAAAATTAAAAAACAGCAACTAATTCAAAGCACTAGTCTGCATTTTTCTTTTGCTACAGGACTCTTATCTGACTGACAGCAGTTCTAACCAATCAAAGCTTTTTAAAATGGCTTCTGCACGGTGTCTGCGTGCAGTGATTTTGTGAAGGGTGTAGTAATGAGACTGTTGTAGGAAACAGTAGCAAAGTTGTAGGACAATCTAACCAATCAGATTCATGATTTTCAGCTACAGGAGCGGGGCCATAGCTGACTTAGTTCGATGGTTAGCTAACTATCATGGAATTGTGACTGCAAATGAGACAGATATTGTGAACTAAAATGCTTCTCTGGTGAGCTTTTGTTTATATTTCTCCCCTGTCTCTCTCTCGTGCTCGGCGTGACTTTAGTTTCTGCCTTTTTTCATTTTTCACCCGTTCTTGGCTCCCTAACTCCTTATAAGAGCGTTTTTCCCGGTCGTGTACCAATTCACTAGCCGGGGTAGCGGTAGTGTATTGTACCACGACCCCGATGACATGAATTTGGGGCCTGTAATGGTAAAAAGCAAACAGGACCATCCAAACTGTTTTTTGTTAAGCAACAAGTCTAGTACTGCAAAATTCTGTGATGGCAGCATTATTATGGAAAAGTACATCATAACTTTTTAACATGGGGTAGCATGGGGCTTGTAGCATGAGGCAGTACCTTCAGACCTTTAAGGTTGCAGAGATCTTCCAGCACATCAAATCATGCTGTCTCAAGATGATTTGGTGTCTCCAGATCATAGAAACAGGACATTGGTACCATATCTAATCCTATTTGATTTAAAAGCAAATATCTTAGGGACTGCTGCTTTAAACTAAAGACACATGTAAGCAGCAGTAACACTCCCACTCTCTGTTTAACTTTATTAACGATGCCTCTTTGTCCTTTAGCCCTATTAAATGATAGGGTTGCAGCTCCTCATGGGCATGGTGTTTAAAATCTGTTCCCAGCGAAGATTAGACAAATGGTTTGGGATTGTGGGACTGAGTGGATTGAGAATATAATCCCTCTTTTTTCAGCATTCTGTGCCACCACATGGACAGTAGGCAGAAACTTCGCCAAGCTCTGTCTCTCTCTATCTTTCTCATTGGTGGAGGGAAATTTGGGCTTGCATCTGTTAATCTGTCAGTCCTTTTGGAACTTTTGGTTTTAATGGCTTTATCACTTTCTCCCAACTGCTGCTATCTCTTTAACAGTTCAGACTGAGCCAAAGGATAAAGCCCAGCAAATCTTAAACCTGAGAGATTTGGATTCTGGATCATGTTGAATTTAAGCTAATAGTTTAACTAATACAAAAATCTGGAAGCAGCCTGTAGTGTTGTTACAGATGAATAGTCAAAATCCAATCCAGTCACTTTGGCTTTTTTTTTAGGGATGCACATTTCATTTAATACGTTTATTTTTTTTTTTTGTTAAACATCTCTACAACCCAAAATTCTTATGAAATATTGATTAATGTGATTGTCATAAGTAGGTCTAAGCAGTTGTGGTTAGTGCTGTGCGATAAAACGATAACGATTGTTATCGAGGACAATATATATCGCGATAACTATGATAAGCCGGACGATAGGATTCGATAAACTTTATTTTCTATTTCCAATTTAAGTAGCTCTGCAAACAGGCGCAGCACGCGATTAGGCAGTGTGCTGAACTGCCTCTGCTCAGCCCAGAACATTTTTATACTTTGTGTTTTTAGTTTTTAACAGATAGAAAGTCTGTTGTGCTGGATATTTTACTAAATACAGAAGATTATGTAATATGTTTAGCTGTATTTAAAAAGAGCTAAACATTGCTGTTTCTGAACTGGATGAGTTTTAAATACACTTGTTAAGTAATGTAAGTCTAGTCTACTGAAAGCAAGAAATATTAGTATAAATCTGTACTGCAGTAGAAGTGGATCATATCAGAAACTTGACTTTATTCGTCCCACCTCCATTACAGGTCACTTGCTTTAAAATATTTAAATGTTAGCATAATTTAAATGCAACAAAACTTAAAGGCTATTATTTTAATAGACAATAGCAGTAAATAATCTTAAAATAACAAATAGAAAATAGAAAAACAGTAAAACATATGTAATACGTACTTTTTATATGACCAAAATTTATTAGACTAAAACTAGACTAAAATGTGACTGAAACTAATAATATCCGATAGACTAAAATGTACACTGTAAAAAAAAAAACTGTCGTTTTTACAGGAAAACGCTGGCAGCTGTGGTTACCAGAGTTTTCCTGTTAAAATTACAGACGATAAGTAAATAACTCTACTGAAAAAAACTGTAAATTAATTTACAGTGATTGAAATCACTGCTAAATTACAATAATAATCTGTCAAGTTTACACAAATTAAATGTTAATTTTGCATAGCAGTGTTCTACATAAAAATACCCTTTCCTGTATTTTTTACCTCTAACAAATGTCTTTACTAACTAAAACTATTATACATTTTAGTCAAAAGACTTAGACTAAATCAAAATAACCTGTCAAAAAGTATTTTGCTTTATGTAATTACCTGTGTGGATGTGTAATGACTTTTTTAAATTAATTTAATAGCTTATATCCTAGTGTCTGTCCACAAGGCTCTGAGCCTGCTAGTGATTTTGGCCATAACTCCCTTATTCTCTCACTTCTGAGTAAAAAGAAACCTTTAAGTGTAACAGAAAGTGATTTGATTTATATGGTGATACATATCGATATCGGCTGATATGAAAAACTGTATCGTGATAAGATTTTTTTTCCATATCGCCCAGCCCTAGTTGTGGTTGAGTAATGCTTTGTGTTGGGTAGTTTTGGCCTCACTAAGACTGAATGGCAGAAAATAAATGAAAGAATGCACAGCTTTTAATTAATCACCTCACACTTTAAAAAAAAATGTGTATCAGCAAGAAAGCTTCAGCAAGTTCACCCCACCCGCAGTGCCATGTAGAGCGCCTTGCTTTGCTGGTACTACAACACTTCACCCTCATCACCCATCAATATCAGGTCATGGGTTAGGAAGGTTTGAAAAGCCCTGATGTAGCTTTTTTCTAGCTCACAGACCAGGGGCTGGATTCACACAAGAGATTTGTCTTAAGATAAACTCAAAATTAGTTGGGAAATAACTTAATTTTGACTTTGACCCCAAGATATATCTAATGTTTTATCTGGTTAAACTTTGTTTTATTTATTAATATTCTTTTTATTCTTTTGCATTTCAGACCTGTAACACATTTCACAAAAAAGTTTAGATCTAGTAATAGTAAAAGGTAAATGGGACCAATCAAACAGTTCTTAGTTTCCACTATAGATCTCTAAAATAGACCCCTCCAATACTTCACTACATGTTGGTACACATTTTTTTTGTGTTGTGTTGTGAGAAGGAATGGCTGCATCACAAAGTGGAAAGTGCATTACAATCACTTTATTAATTCAAAGTCATGTACTAGTGGATCTAAATAAATATCATTGAAAAGTAATTTAATTTCAGTATTTTAGTTAAAAATGTGAAACTCATATATTATATAGATGCATTATAGTATATTTCTTTCTTCTGCTGACAACTTTTATGGAGTTGTGGATTTCATTTTCCAGCAGGACTTGACACACTGCCCACACTAATAAATTACCTATTCAAATTTTCTGAGATACTGTCTTTTGGGTTTTCATTGGCTGTAAGCCATAATCATCAACAATAAAGGAAAAAAAAGCTTAAAATAGATCACTCTGTTTCATATTTTGAACTGAATTACTGAAATAAAGTTACTTTTCAATGATATTCTAATTTTTTGAGATGTACCAGTATATTAATACATTTTCAATAAATTAAGTTTTTCAGACAATAAAATCCAATAAAAGACAAAGTAAATGTGATATATTTCCTATTATTTGCATTTTTCTGTACTGTCCCGACCTCTTCTCATTTGAAGCTGGTTTGCTCATTGCTACTGAAGTTTATAAGAATCTTCTGAAATGTGAAGAATGCTTTTAGAAGTTTTAAAATCATCTCTTAAAAAGAAGACGAGCCAGATGACCAGAGCGGAGACTGTCAGTCAGTGTTCAGAGCAGCTGTGGCTGCAGTCTCTGTCGCTGAGAGCTTGCAGAGTGTTTTGGGATCTCATTAGGAATGAGCCTTCTGGAAGAGGAGGGTCACATGTAGATAGACCATACTGATTCTGCAGCTCCAGAGACTCGGCAGCTCCTCACCAACCCGGGACGGACCGTGAGAGAGATTATAGAGTCGGGGCACTTTCTAGGTGATGCTGTGTTTGTGGTGGCTGGAGTGGAGTGAAGGATGCTGTGACCAAGCGTCAGTTTCCATTAGAGCTAGTGCTGTGCGATATGACGATAAATATCGTGTTTCTACAGTAATTTCATCAATTATTCATGCAAATATATAAAGTAGGCTGCGATAAAATGTATTGGCGTTAGGGTTGGGTTTCTATCATGGTTTTCTATTTTTGGTGAGGATCTTGGACTGATTTTATGTGGTACACGGCGCTCTGTTGTGTATTTTTACATTTTAATTATTTCACTAGAACAGTCACGCTGCCGCTGATCCTTCGTTCTATAGGTGTTGCGTCTCATAGCGCTGGTAAAGCTTTATATTCTGTCTTTAAGCTACTACTTTGAGTGTTTATATTCATTTTGGTCTTTAAGAATTCGTTAGATTATATTTCTTTTAGCATTTTGAGCTTAGTTTAGTTGGTTATTTTCCTATTTTATATAGAATTTTCTGTTTTAATTAAATGTTGTTATTAGCTTATTAGCTTCTAGCCTTATTTGTTACTTAGCGTACAGAACATCTCTCTGGTCTTTTAAATACATGTTGATTTATTAATTTAATAGCTGTATCTAACTATTTTAAGCCAGACAGACACTGTGTGATTTTTTTTTTAATCGGGTGCAGAGAGCTCATCTGCATGTTTGAATGGTTTGTCCTGTAGGACAACGCACGCGATGTATATGCTGACACTGTTGTCTGACTGGCAGGCTGAGAGACTGCACGTCATGCAGCCTGTAAGCAGTAGAAGAAGCACCAAATCCACGCGAGCTGCGCACTCATTAATCCACCCGCAGAGCTTTAAACGCGCAAATGAGAGCGTCACTTACCTCGGGCCGGGTCAGGCTCCAGGAAATAGTCTGTGATGTAGTCATCTGTTTTTTAATACTATATTTATTTTATATAAAGCTATAGTATGATAGTCAACATATAGCTAAGTAACCAAGTCTTATTGTTAACGAAAACGAAGGAAATAACAAAAACTGAAAGTGAAAGTTCTCCTGAACTGAAACTAATAAAAACGGTCATTAAAAGAAAAAACTAAAACAAACTGAAATTGAACAGATTGAATACCCTCATTTCGTATTTATATAAATGTGGTATATCATGATATATATCGTTATCGTGATATAAAAAACTCCATATCGTGATCTATGATTTTTCCCATATCGCCCAGCACTAACTAGAGCTGTATGCACTGCTATAGCTTTATCTGTATCGGGTGTTTAAAAAGTTGTCCCAATGCTTAGAAGGAGAATTTCATCCTTTCCACTTGTAACTCTGTTCTGAAAGGAAGGGTTATTTGAATACTGTACCTGTTAGAGAAAAGGAGGGTAGTGTGGATTAACGTTTAAAAAAAAATGTATACTGACATTTCTCAAGCTATTGCACGCTCTGCATTGTGACCATTGCATACATACACATTGTAATAACGATGCTGAAGCAATATATTGTGCAGCTCTTTGAATCTTTCTTTGATTTGATTCAGTATGCTGCCTCCTTTCTCCTGTAATGGAGTCCTCCAGTTCTCCAGCATTGCTTTTAGATTCAGTAAATAAGCTCAATAAAGAGTCCGGCCCAGTTCCCTCATCAGACGGGTCACCTTTACAGCTCCTCAGCTCTCGCTGGCCTCTTACAGTGGTCCGTTCAGCTGTGCAGTTGTGATGGCCTCAGCGTTCCCGGGCCTGTGGAATGACCTGCAGTTTGTATTAAATGAATAAATGCATGTGAAATGTGAGCTGGTCGTAATGAAAAGGTGAACTCGGAGTCACTCAGGTGTTTATTGTTCTTCCTTAAACCAGAGCCTAAAGATTTACTGACCACCTCACTGCCCTATATAAAAATCTCCATCTCTTTCTTATCTTCTCTCACTTTCATTTTCTTCGTTCTGTATTCGTTTCTTTATTTAATGTTCTACTTTTGTTCTGTCTAGTATTGTGTCTTGTGCTCTCCATTTTTGATTATCTTGTTATTTGACTTGTTCAATATTGGCTATTCCTCTTGTTCTTTATCTTAATCTTTCATTTTCTCATTCCTTCTTCTATCTCTTATTCTCTGTATTTCATTCTGTCTCTCTGTTGTCTCTCATCCTTTTGTTCTTTGGCTTTCTTGTGGTCTGTCCCTTCTCTTCCCATCCCTTGTTCTTTCTTTCTTTCTTTCTCTGTATGCTGTATACAGTATCATGCTCTCTTTCTTATTTTCTCAGTCTCTGTTTTCTGGTTTTCTGTTTTACACACTCTTGTTCTGTCACTTGTTCTCGTCTTTCTCTCTCTCTCTCTGTCTCTCTCTCTTATGTTCTGTCTCTCATATTCTCTTCTTCTCCCTTGCATCTTTGTCTTATCTTGTTTTCTCATGTTCACTTTTGCACCCTCTTTTATGTTTCTCATTTTCTATATTTTCTGCTTCTTCAATTTTTCCTGTCTTAATTTGCTTAATCTATTTTGCTCTCTCTCACTATCACACTGTGTGTGTTGCTGGATTCTCTTATTTCTTTATTTCCTTGTCTCACTCATTCTCTTGTTCTCTCTTGTGTTCTCGATCTCATCTCATCCTCTGTCTCTCTCTCTGTCTCTCTCTCTGTCTCTCTCTCTCTCTCTCGCTCTGTCTCACCTTCCTTCACATTCTTTGTGTTGCTGGTTCTCTTAATCTTTTTTATCTTTGTCTCTTATTTTCCTTGTCTCACTCACTCTCTTGTTCTCTCTTGTGTTCTCGATCTCATCTCATCCCCTGTCTCTCTCTCTCTCTTTCTCTCTCTCTTACCCACCTTCCTTCACATTTTTTGTGTTGCTTGTTCTCTTTATCTTTGTCTCTTAGTTTCCTTGTCTCACTCACTCTCTTGTTCTCTCTTGTGTTCTCTCTCTCTCACCTTCCTTCACATTCTTTGTGTTGCTGGTTCTCTTTATCTTTGTCTTTTATTTTCCTTGTCTCACTCACTCTCTTGTTCTCTCTTGTGTTCTCAATCTCATCTCTCTCTCTCTCTCTCTCTCTCTCTCACCTTCACATTCTTTGTGTTGCTGGTTCTCTTTATCTTTGTCTTTTATTTTCCTTGTCTCACTCACTCTCTTGTTCTCTCTTGTGTTCTCAATCTCATCTCTCTCTCTCTCTCTCTCTCTCTCTCTCTATCCCTCTCTCTCTCTTTGCGCCAGATCTGAGTCACCCGTCCCCGCATGGCTCTGAGCCTCCCCTGTCCCTCCTGCCCTCTATGTCTGGCCCTTTCGCTCCGCCCTCCTCTCCCTGTCCTCCACGCCAGCCTTCCTTCCTGTCCCGCTTCCCTGGCACAGGTGTTATGCCATGGGTGCCAGTGTCACGCCATCCCTGCCTCCCTCACTACCAGCCTAGCACCACATGCTCCTAGTCCGCTTGTTGTATTCCCATCTCTCGCTCTCTCTCATACTCTCTCTCTCTCTCTCTTTCTCATTCTCATTCTGCTCCCTCCACCTGGCAGGCCTGAAACAGCTTTTGTCAAGTTTCCGGAATTTTGTGCCAGGCCTGGTTTTAAATCGGAAAATGCGACATATGTGATAAGCCATGCTGTTGATAAAACGCCATAGCACGTTTACCTGTTGGAGGAAATGGAGCACTAGATGGGGGGATGGTGTGAGGGGTGTTTGCTCCTGTTAAAGAGCAGCAGATTATTATTGTATTTTTTTACAAAACGTCAATTTACAAAACTTCTTTTTTTTTTTTTTTTTTTACACTAATTTTCCCAAAAATAGTTGCTCCCGGAAGGAAGTGTGGCATTGTGGTATTCGGATGGAAAGAAAGAAATATGGAATGATTAGCAAACATGGCCGATGTTCCGACTTGGTGTTGTAGGGGTTCCTAATGGTGTCCTGAGATAATCCATCCTATGCAGCTCCGGTATTCAGGTTTTGAGGTTGGAGGTCAGAGATAGGTCTGGTGATAAAGATTTATTCATCTCATTGATTTGATTGATGATCAGATGTAGTCCATCTAGAAAGGTCTGCCTTGACAGCTGGAAAAAATGAACAATGGATAGATTGATGAACAGGGAGCTTGTGTTGATTGGTGGTCCTGATTGGAGGCTTAGTTGGGATGTGAGGCAATCAGCAGACTTCAGACTTTTATGAGTATGCTTGAGATCTTGGCCGCAGGGGTCAGGGTCACGTGTGGGAGGTGTATGACCACTGCGTTTAACCAGGCTGGTGAAAAGCTGGTGGTATTGCATTGCTTAGTCTGTTGGATTTAGAATATTTGTGAGTTTTTCTGGGATCTAATCAGGTAAATTTACTGGCTTGTGAAAAGTATAACAGTGCTGATATGGTACTACTGCTGATGCATTACTAGTTACATGTGTGTTGATTTTTTCCACAAATCGCCAGTAATAAAGTGTTTATTTGTAATCTAGGTGGAAACCATTGTTTCCAGCAAATTGACCTATGGTGACAATCATGTCATCATGCCAATGTCTTTTGAATTTCAGTAATATTTAGAGCTGAAATATGGCAGCATTCCTTCTAAAACACTCTTATTGCCATCTTTGTCCAATTCTATCCACACAGCTCTGCCTACATTTATGTATTGTATTCATGTGTTTGTGCTTTTAATTTAGCACAACACACTGAAGATCTACATATGACTAAAAAGATCAATAAGCTATAGCTTCAGTGTTACATTCTTCTCATTACAGGCGATCTTCACGCTGCTGTTAGGACCTTTTGTGTTCTTCAACGCACAGAAGACCAAATATCTTCAGATCCTCACCTCACTCATGAGATGGATTGGTAAGTTTACTGTCCAGTCCACTGACAGCACTTTTCAACCAAAAGAACTCCATAAAAATAGTGATAGAACACAGTGGACCAAGACCAGCAGATGACATGTATCTCCAAACCATCACTGATTGTAGAAACGTCACACTAGACCTCAAGCAGTTTGGACTGTGTGTCTCTCCACTCTTCCTCCAGACTCTGCTCCCTTGATTTACAAATGAAATGTAAAATTTACTGATGATCAGTGATGGTTTGTTTGGAGAGACATGTCATCTGCTGGTGTTGATCCACTGTGTTTTATTATCAAGTCTAAAGTCAGTGCAGTGTTTTCCCGGAAAATCTTACAGCACTTCATGCTTCTCTCCGCTGACAACTTTTATGGAGATGCAGATTTCATTTTCCAGCAGAACTTGGCACACTGCCCACACTGCCAAAAATGTACCAATTGGTTTTATATAATATTCAAATTTTCTGAGACACTGATTTTTGGGTTTGCATTGGCCGTAAGCCGTCGTCATCAACGATCAAAGAAATAAACACTAAAAATAGATCTCTCTGTGTTTAATACATCTATATAATTTATGAGTTTCACATTTTGAAGTAAATTACTGAAATAAAATATCTTTTTCAATTATATTATTTTTTTTTTTAGATGCACTAGTATCAGTATGGTAAGGTTATTGCTTGATTATTGTTTCTGGTTAATACACAAGAGTGCCAAGCATATCTTGTGGCGTTCCACAGGGTTTTACTCTAGCGCCAATGAAGTTTATGTTATAAATTATAAAACTGTGGTGCCTGTACCACAATTTGAGAATCACTGATTGTACTGCACTGTCCTGTCTCTTAAATTGTCTAAGTGTTGTATCTATTGTTTTTATTGCGCGTTTGCACTTTATTTTATCTGTTGTATTGTTGTTGTTCTATATTGCACCATATTGGTTCCAGAGGACCTGAATATCAAATTTCAAATTTCACTTCCTGACTCTGGGGGGAGCCCAGGAGCAAGAAATACCAGTTGTCATATAATACTGCATTTATGGTCAGGTGTATGTTATTCCTTTTTTTTTAACATAACCTACCAGTTGAACCAGTATGAATTCAGCTACTGTTATCCTGACCTCCTGCTTCATAAGAAGGTTCTGTGGTGCCGTCCTGGTCCGAGGCATCACTCTCGTGTTCCCAGCATGTGTCTCTGCCTCCATCTCCTCTCATCCTTCAGCCTGTCGTCCTTGACAGCCCATCTCAGGCCTGATTGGACCGTCACTCACGGGGCGTCGCTGCCAAAATAAACGGCCGTCTTTAGCCGCCGCTCAAAGCGCGGGCGCACTAAATCATGGCTCCCGTGTGTGCACATGTAAATGTAAATGTAAACATGGAACATGCAAGAGAAAATTGAACCTGATGTAAAAACGGCTTGTGCGTCATTCCCCGGCTCCGCGGCTCGTCCCCGTATCCGTCCGCCTCCTGGCTTCCCCTCCGCGCTCTCGCCTCGTCCCTTGATTGATTCTCCGTGTCACGACGGCAGCCCTTAGTGCCGCGCAGGCTAATGATTCAAAATGGCTGCTGTTTCGCGGCCGCAGCGCTGACACGGGCTGAGCAGCTGCCTCGGATGAATTGCCAGCCTTTTGACCTCTCGGGGAATAAGAACCAGCGGGATAAAGTGGCTGTCGTTGGCGTACGGGTTCAGACAACAGTTAAGCCCAGGTCTCACAGGAGTGCAGCCCTCATGCAGCATTAATGAGTAATCAAATATTTATCTTGTGTATGCATGTGCAGGAATGTAAAGACCAATTAGAGATATCTACAGCTCATCTAATTAGCATGTGCAGCCTTATGGCTAGCTGCTGATGTAAAAAGTTGATTTGTGCTCTGATTTGTTACTGTGAGGTTACAATAACCTTGAGGGGGCGGAGCTCTTGTGAGATACATTTTTCACCTTTTTTTTCCACTGGAGTGTCAAGAAGATTCATTTTTCTGAGTTTAAGAGCGCATAAGAGCATTCTTAAGAAAAGTTCTGTAAGATGAGCTTAATTATATGTCTCATGTTTCAACACAAAAAAGATACAAGCAGAGTGGGGCTGGGTACCAACCACAAAATATATTCAAAATTGACGTTTAAAAAATCTTTAATTGACGTAATATTGTTCATGTTGATTCTGTTAAAGCTCCAATGAGTGCTCAAGTACTGCAACCTTTAAAAACTGAAAAACTGTTACTGCTACATGCAATTTCTTCTTTAACAGCTAGATGGAAAATAAGAGTCCAGCTCAGTTTTGGCTGGTGGAGCAATAGAGACTTCAGAATAGCTCATTCACTCATAGTAAAACCAGTGTGTAGTTAAAGTGAAGTTTCTGACTGAGCGTTCTCCCTCTCTCTCTGACCATACATAACCTGGAATGGGATTCATCCGCTCTCAAAGGAGACCGCATCACACCCGCCCAGTTTAAAACATTTTTTTAAGCATGCTCAATTACCCATTCTCACCAGAGAGGATGAGATCTCCCAAATCCCACAACTTACAGATAAAATCATGTATTTATAGAACGTGAAAGAGAATATAACCTTATAACATTTCTATCATTACTTAGCACAGTTGAGTAAATATCAGAACACTAACTGGATTCCCCTTTCAAATGTACATCATTCAGCTCAGTACAAAACAGTCTCAACTGTACACAACTAATTTAGCATCAGATTACTAACCAGATACCTCTCTCGAAAGTATATCTGTCAACCCATACAGTAAATAGTAGTAGTAATCCTGTTCAAATTAATATAAAACAGGAAAAAAAGCTTTTAGCATTGAATAAGCAGCAAATTTGGTTTGCTTGTGTTTTGACTGTGAGCTCCACAGTGCAGTTCTGCACATGAATTCACGGCTCTCTCAGCAGGTGCAGAGTTTCACATTTCACAGTTTTTATCATGGCTTATTCTAAAAAAAAAGTAAATTACATTTTAATCTTAAGAGACACTGCATAGCACATTACATGCAGGTTGGCTTTTTTTTGTTTGCTTCTGACTTATTTGTAGAATGTGTAAGACTAGCGTGCCTCATGGAAGGATAAGAGCAAAGATTTATAACACCACTAACTGGCTACCCCTATCAAGAGTGCTTTCAGTTTTCAGCCCATACAGTTATTAACCTCACAGAACAGCAAATGGTGCAGACCACTTTTACTCACGACTGACTACTATTTTCTAAAAGTTGATAGTAAATTAATTACAAAAACTTTAGATTATGTTTGGAAGAGAATCGTGTAAACGTAAACACATGGTTTTAAGTGTTGTAATGATTGGATTACAGTGGAATGCAAGGTTAAGAGTACAGAAAAGTGTATACTATAGTGGGACTTAGTCATATTTTCTTCTATTATCTCTCTATCTTGTTCGTATGAAGTTCAGGTGTGGCCATATATTGCCGTTTTCCTCCAGCAGCAGTGAACTGTCTCATGTTTCTTAAGTCCAACATTACCATTGACCTGGGGGCTTTTCAGGTTATGTATGTTCCCACTCAGAGTGATTTTGAAAGACGCTTTAGTGCAGAGCGGTTGTGCGGAGTAGAATTTTCTCATTCTGTTCGGATAGGTCGTTCCTGTTCAACAGCGAGATAATAGAGTCTGGATTGCTTTTCACAAAGCCAGCCCAGCTTCTTTCTCATTATCTACTGTTCCTGTTTGTACATTGTTTGTTCTCTATGTTTTAGAATCAATTAAGGCTGGTTTTGCAGGTTCATTGATTTAGAAAATAAGCACTATAACACTGTTTCACCAATGCTAATTAAATATTACATTAGCAAAACTTTGTTTTACACTGGAGGTCTCCGCCAGAGGAATCCCAATGAGCTTATGTACAGCATATGTACAGTATTTTTTTAGAAGATTAATAGGAGTTTTATGCTGTCTCCCAACTATTCATATTTATATATGTTAATTTTGTTGTTGTTATTAGTGGTGTCTATTGATTAAAAAATGTAAAATTTAATACGGTTACCTAGCAAAGCACGGCTCATTTGACTAGAGTGGTCACACTGAAGAGGTGGGGCACAGCACGTTCCACTTGGATTTAAGCACGGTACGTATGCAGTGTGAGCGCTATCTGTGCCCGAGCATGGAACAAGATGATGTCAGTGATACGATGTTCCTGTAAACAAACATGGTGGTGTTGTGCCGAATTCAGCACCCCTGTCAAGAGCAGCACCCCTCTCTTGGGAGAATACACTATGTATGCAACTGTGGCTGATATAACCGTGACTTTTGACACCTATTTCTAAGTAAATTAAATACTAAATAGTTAGATAATCTGGGCTTTTATTAAAAATACGGTGCGTACATTTTCCAGAGAAAGAGTGCTTTTCGTGGCGGGGGTGCTGAATTCAGCTCAACACCAGCAAACCCACTGAGCAGTGAGTGAGGTAAGTGTGCTCGGGCACGGATTATTTAAACGTAGTGTGAGTGCAGGCCAGCAGGGACATGGGCAGGGGGCAGAACCGTGCTCTAGCATGTTTCAACCAAACCGTGCCGAGTGTGAGTACACCCTTAAGTTAATTAATATGTGCAAACAAAACATAAAATATCTTGAGTTTATGCTGTCTGTGCATTTTCCTATTGTGCTAATATATTTCTGATTTAGAATTTGGTCGCTGTAAAGACTGTCCACTTTGGCAACACGCTATAATTGGAAAAAATAAAATTTTAGTAAATAAAACAGGGTTCCTACTGGTCCTAGCACATGCTAACTTTAGCGGTGAGTTAGCTAACATTACTGGAAAGTGAACTAAGGTTAACAGAGAGCTAGCTAAGATCGTAACATTTGCAGCGAGCTAGCTACATTAATGGGGAGAGAACTAAGGTTAGTGGAGAGCTAGCTAACATAGTAATGTTAGTAGTGAGTTGGCTATGTTACTGGGGAGATAACTAAGGTTAGCAGAGAGCTAGCTAACATAATAACATTAGCAACAAGTTAATCAGGAGAGAACTAAGGTTATCAGAAAGCTAGCTAACATAGTAATGTTAGTAGTGAGTTAGCTACGTTTCTGGGGAGAAAACTAAGGCTAGCAGAGAGCTAGCTAACATATTAACATTAGAAGCAAGTTACCGGGGAGAGAACTAAGGTTAGCAGAGAGCTAGCTAACATTAGCGCTGAGCTAGATAACATAGTAACGTTTGCGGCAAGTTAGCTACATTACTTGGGAGAGGACTAAGGTTAGCGTAAAGCTAGCTAACATTAGCGCTGAGCTAGATAACATAGTAACGTTAGGGGCAAGTTATGTACGTTAAGTTTTGATTTCCAATACAACAAATTATTTCCTTCCAAAGAGAAAGTATGACCACATTTTTTAGGTTTTAATTTATATTTTTATGGTCTAAAAAAGGACTTAAAAACATTAAATTTGAATTTTAAAACGGTGCAAGAACCCTGTAAAAGGCAGGTTGGTTGTGAAAAGGTGTAGATTTGTGTAGATGTAGACGTGCTCGTGCTTTGTGATGCTTCTGGCTTCGCTTTTCCGGGCAGGCTCTTTGGTGCTTGGGTTTTACTGCCCTATGGGAGCTGGCAGATGTTGAATGTCGAGTACCTTTTACTTTCCCTTTTCCCCTTTTTATGTGCCTTTGGCAGACAGGCTCTTTTCTCATATGATGCTCGGCAGTCTTGGTCATTACTCACCGCCGACAGCAGGACGGGCTGGAACCCCCTCGTGTGCATCTCCAGTCACCCGTAATACTCTGTGGAGACCGTGGCCGAGTGCGAGTCGGAGGAGAAGCGCTAAGTAGGGTGCAGCTCATCAGAGGAAGCTACCTTGAATTTTAGCCTTTGTGACCTCTTGCTGTTGACTTGGCTATTCCACTGTGACCTCTGTAGCCATGCCTCAGAACTGATGACTCTCTCAGCCCACCAAAGAGCAGCACGCTGCAGTTAAAGAGAGAGGCCATGCTCTACATTTTTCTTGTATTTTTATATATATATATATATATATATATATATATATATATATATATATATATACATATTATTTATTTATTTTTCCCCCCCAGGTCCCACTTTATCCTTACAACACTGTCTGGGCTGTTGGATCAAAAACATTTTCTAAGCTTTAGGAATTACTTGGTCATTACACACAGCAGTGTCACAGTTGAGTAGAGGTCGGCGATATGGCCCTAAAATTGTATCACAATATTTTAGGGTAACGATATTGTTGCCGATACGTATATACAAAACATTACATGGGAAAATGGGGAAAAAAAAAAAATTTATTTGGTTATATTATTGCATACGATATGATACTGCACACCACTAATTAAGATTTTCACCAGATTGTAAGAGAATACTTCACTTCATTTATCCAGGATTAAAGTAAAATAAATTATACTGGACAGATACTGCACTCTTAATGTGTTTGAGAGCATCAGCTGTAAAGTTGTGAAGAGGTGGAGTTGGTATACAGTGAATAGCTCTAATCCAAGTTCTAATCCATATTATGAGAAGCAAGAACTTTATTAAAAAAAATTACTTTAAGAAATGAAAGTCAGCCAATTTGAAAAATTTCAAGAACTTTGAAAATTTTCCTCAAGTTCAGTTACAGAATCCATCAAAAGCGTTATGATGAAACTGGCACTCATCAGGAAAGCAGGAAAGGATGAGCAAGAGTTACCTCTTTGTACAGGATGAGTTCATCAGAGCTCAACCTCAGAATCCACGAGTTAACAGCTCCCCAAAGTAACACTTTTAGGTTCACTACATAGTCTAGATGACTTTAGTATTTATTTAGAATATAGGAAAAAAATGAAAACATTGAATCAGAAGGTGTGTCCAATAGGGTTTAGCCATATCGTATCGTACGCAATAATATCGCCAACATTTTTGAATATTGTGAACGATACTACACCCTGAAACATGGTGCCATGTCAACATATTTAATTTTGTTGCAGTAGTGTATTCTTAAAATATATTTTTTTAATTCATTGTTTGGTCATATCGCCAAAAGTATCAGTATCAGAAAAATACCATGAAATATAGTGATATTATTTTAGAGCGATATCGCCCACCCCTAAATTTGATTCAGCCTTTCAGGTGTAGAAAACATTAGTAGTGCTCAATGCAACTATTAATCCATATCGAGCAAAATCTATAGGCTTTAATTTTCTTCTTCTTCTTCTTCTTCTTCTTCTTCTTCTTCTTCTTCTTCAGAGAGTGTGCTCTGGGCAGTTTTAAATCTAAATGCTATTTCACACCTCTGGCCTTCGTTACAGTGTGTGCAGCAGCTTGTTTACTCAGCAGAAATGCAGATTTGTGCATGTTTTATTTAACGTGCCTCTACATTGGTCAGATACGCTAACCTCCTCCCTCCTTGCTTCGTAAAGAGAAGGGCCGGTTCTGGATTATAGCGCTGGAATAACGAGTGTGGAGGGGGGGAGTGAGTAGAGACATGCAGTTTTAATTGATATTGAGTGGTGTGAGTGGAGAGGGACAGGTGAAGGGCTCTTGATTGCTAGAAGGGAATTAATCATTGCTGCTTCCCTGGAGAAAAGGCGCAGGGCATCGCGAAGGCCATTTATAACCGTTACGGCATTGGCATGTTGATGCCCATGGCTCGGAAAACAGAGGCTTCAGGAATCAAACCTGCAGTTCAGGCCTATAAATCTGCATGTCCTGAGTTTGTAATGGTAGATTGGTGGGGAGAATTTGGTTATAATTTATTTTATAATTTATTTAATTGTGAAGAAAAACACTATTGAATGAATAGTAATGTGGGGTAAGGTTAGAGAATTGGATATGAATATGTAATTATATATTAAAATGTCCTATTCAATTAAGAGAAGCACTAAAACCCCTAAATTTTTGCTGACTCCTCCCTCAGCTCAAATTTGAAAAAGGGTAAAAAAAAAAATGGGAGTGGTTGTATGGGAGGGGCACTGTGTGATGTATGGGTTTAGAGGCAGGGCATATTGATGGACTGATCTGCATATATAGATATTGTAATCTACATACTAAAGTACAAGGACACATAATCCACGCCTATAACTCAGTTGAACCCTGGGAGGGCACTGCAGAGGCCAATCAGTTTGTGTCAATCATATCTGCTCCAGAAATGCTGTATAAAGAGTTGTGTGAGTATCACTTCCCAGTTTCCTCACACTGATACCTCAGTATTGACAAAAAAAAAAACTTGTATCGTTGTATCGCGTTATTCTTAAGATTTCTGGTTCAAATCCCGGTCATGCAGCTTGAACACTTATCAGCTGCTGGAGCCCTGAGAGAGCACAATTGGTCTTTCTCTCTCTGTGTGTGATGGCTCATCACTAATGATGGGGGGATGGGGGGGAAATCAGCCTAGCTATATTTTGAAGAAAAAATCGGAGAAAAAAAAAAAAAAAAAATATATATATATATATATATATATATATATATATATATATATATATATATATATATATAATTATCGTAAAAATACCCTGAAATATTGTGATATTATTTTAGCGCCATCATATTGCATATATCTTAATAGATTCAGGTGAGGACCATTTGAGAGAACCATTAGACGTGCCTTAAAAAAAGGCATGCTATAATAAAAATCCTGTATCATGAAAACCACATTTTCTAACTTATACTACTTAATTTGCATCTTATTTTACACTGCTTTAAGCAAAAAAAAAAAAAACGTATCTGTACCAGGTGCAATAATGGAAAATGAGGGGAAACAATTAATCAACGGTTCCAACAGCAAATAAAACAAATATTGCTTAATTAACAGGAATAAAACTTAGGATTTTAGATTAGGATATGGGAATATAAAATAAAAAAACTATATATATGTTTTTGTTTTCTTAAATGCAAATGCAAAATGGGACTAAATGCCATTTAAGACAAATGTAAAGTATGGTGAGACCTGTTTTTATTGTTATGGTCAGTCTACAATTGGTCAGTTATCAGGGTGGTCTGAAATATAGCCATGCCCTAATGAACACTTAGAGAACAGGATCGCTTAAATCCATCCCCTGAAAGTCATAAAAATGTCACAGACACGGAAAATACAATTTGTTTATTCTCAAGTTCCGATATGCAAGTTGGTTTAATGTCAGATTTAATTAGGCAAAACTTATGACCTTATTAATGGCTCAAAGGTGCTATTCTCAGGTTTGTAATTGCTTGTTTTTCAGGTAGCATGAATGAAAAAATCTAAATCTTATCAAGTGAAATTATCTCATGTTAAGGCAAGTTTTTTCTTTTTCTGATAATGTTTCTATAAGCATTAAAAGTGTAGCATTATTCTACTTATTTGTGATAATTAGATCTTAAATGATCTATAGCATAGAGTTGCCCTCAGGTATCAAACCAATTTTTTGGTTATTACATACCATCATTTTATTTTTTTTATCTTTAATATAATATAACATGTAAAGTCCCGTACATATGAAGTGAACAAGTAGGTCATAAATAAAAACATGCATATGTGCAAGAATATGTAAAGTAAGACTTTTAGATTTTTTTCTGCCTTGTGCAGTTTACTTTTGTTTGATTATTCTTTTAAAAGAATGCATGTTTTGGGTGCTTCCTTCCTCGAAAACACCTAATTCAAATGATTAGATTGTTATTAAAAGTCAGAATCTAAATTTATGTTCAATATTTATATCCATAGTGACTTCTCAAATTTTCACCTTATTATCAAATTAAGTTAAATTTTAGATTCTGCATACCCTATTGGCGTATTGTTTTGCTTAATATTAGCATAAACATATTTTGTCTAGTTTTTGCCAATGTTTTTTGCAGTGTACTGTAGTCATAGGGAAGTAATCAAACACCAGTTGGATATCTATTTGCATTGGACCCTGTTTTAAATGTATGTTAGTTTATGTTTGGTTAAAATATTGGTTCATGGGGAAATCTGGGAATTACTAGCTTGCTGTGTAAAGTCTATAAACATAATAATATTCTTGTGTGCTTTTTGTTGTTGTGAAAGTGGTCTCAAGTTTCTTTTTTTTTTTTACTCTTAAAGAAATCAGATTGCCCAGAGCCTCGTTCAGTCGAGCAGTGTTTTCTGGACACAGGAGGAACCTGTGTTTGCTCAACACACTTCAAAACCTTTACCTCCATTACCGCAGCGCTCAGAATAACAGAATAACTCTGAGGAATGGATTGTATGGATTGTGCTGTAGAAGAGAAGCTTTGTGAGTCAGTGCGTAGATGCTCAGAAAGAGCAGTCTTCAATCTTCCACCTCTCTGTTCTTCTCAGTATTGACGCCCGCTTTCCCTCCTTAATGAGTTCCCCTCTAAACCCTGATTTCTTTCAGACGATAAATTGCGGGCTGATTAAAGGAGAATGTCCACGCTGCTCTACAGCTCCACCAGCTGCAGCTCAATACATGGTAACTAAGCCTTTAATCATGGCTGCTGGTGCTGATTTCACTGCTGTCCTGTTTGCTAATCTATATCTCCCAGCTTCCCTTGAACCCTGGAATGAAGGAGGTGTGAAGGAAGTGGAAGGCCTGGAATTAAAATGTTAAGACCATTTTGACCTGTCAGCTGCTCTTCCAGGCAGTTAGTCAGCTGTAAACTTGTACTTCACTTATTTTATCTTCTAAAGATAATTACGCTGATAGATTTTATCTTCTCGTTTGTGCATTGTACGGTCGTTGGGTAGACATGGACTAATTCGCTCCACTAATGGATGGAATTACTTCAGCGCTCCCCCCGGGCCAGTCAAATTTAAATACTTATTAAATGGATTTTTTCCAGAAAAGTGCAGCAGCTCACTGGGGGAAAGTTAGATCTTCCAATAGCTGATGATCTTGCTTTGGCTGAATCACACTGTTTTTGACTGTTTCTAACAGTAGAACTATCAAAAAAAGGCAGTGTCTGTCTTAAAGGCACGGTTTGAAATGTTATAAAAACAGCGGTTTTATTTGTAAGTAAGAGTTTTATGTTGTCACTGGCTTCAGATCTTGTTATATGATAAGAAATGTTCTAAAAGTGTGATTTAACCATCATAGATGGATATATGGAGATATTTTATCTCAGTTAGGGGTGTGTCAAATCATATCGGATGCAATCGTATTCTTGAATTTTTTTTTTTTCTCAGTGTTTTGTCATATCACCAAAAGTACTGTTATAATACCATTAAATATCATGATATTATTTTAGGGCCATATTGCCCACCCCTAGTTGCCACTCATCACATGTCCAGAAAACACTGTTTCATGGTGTGGTGTCCAATTTCCTACAATGCCAGATCTCCTTTAGTCTTTATTACAGGCACTTGGACAACATTTTAACGTTAATATGGTCTTGGGGCGCCAATGGTCTAAAGCGCTGCTGCTATGATCAGGAAATCACTGGTTTGAATCCCAGTCATGCAGCTTGCCCTCAGCTGAGAAGGCGTGTGCTAGTCTTTACTCTCCTTGTGTTGTTGTATCACTAGTGATTGTGGGATATACAGCTAAGTAGCAGCTGAATGAGTGAGACAATTGGCCTATAGCAAAATTGGGAGAAAATGGGAAAAATTACAAGAAAAATAAAAACCTGACTTGTCGCTGCAGATACTATTCAGTGACCAGACGCATTTTACGACCTATCCTCAGTTGAAAATGTGTGGGATGCAATTGGACGTGCAGGAACTGTGTGAGAATATTGGAGCTGCATGGAAAGGGTTGTTGCAGGACATCATTAGGAACCTCTACAACTCCATGTTGAGACATCTGGCATGTTCTCAAACATTATTAAACACTAATTTTCTATGTGTAGCTCAATAAATATGACCAAGAGTTGCAGTACCCATATCAGTCTAAATTTCTAAGCATATGTTGTTCCTGGTCACTTTTAGCTTTCTTTCATTAGCATCACAATCCCACACTTCCTTCCAGGTGCAACTATGTCTTTGATGATGAGTGTATAATTACGAATTCTGCCAAAACTATAAACCAATGGAAAACAAGGCTTTTCTACAGAATATTGCATGGCACACGAAAATGCATGCAGTTTCATAAATAGCAAATAAAAAAATGGTGAATCCTGTGTAGTCATCATGAAAAATATGAGCATACCAATAAAGTCTCAGACCTTCTCTCCATTCCCACAGTATTTATTGCTTGTCAGAGAATTCACTTGCCCCATCACAAAGTGAATGGCCCCATATGACTCCATACGGAAGTTTATTGGCCTTTGGAGCTTTGGGAGCACCGTTAGCCTCAGCTTAACGGGAGACTCTTTGTTTGCAAGCGCAGGAAATATAGCCGTACTCTCACCAGGGGGGTTGTTAAGGCATTCTTCACAAGGTCTTTGCAATTTTCTGTTTGCGGTCCATAAATTAGCTGCATGTAGATGGACCGAGAGCAGCTCTGTGGACATGATATGTAGCTGTTTGACATGCACTCAGCACTTACTGCTCTCTGCCCAGGCCTGAGCTGCTTAAATAAATGTTGAACCTGCTGTTAAAGAACAGTTCATCATGCTAACCTGATTGAGTGATGCTTGGGTTGCTGGTGATTGTTTGACTGGAAAGGTAAAGGCTTTGTCCTTCAGAAAACATCCTTCATCCTATCAGCTGCTGGACTAAGGCGCATTGGGGTACTCACATACCTTATTTGGTCTGCACCTTTTAACTTTTTTTTTTCTTCCATTTGGTCTGTACCAAAATAGCACCATGCCTCAGCGTTGGCCTGAGTTTGGGTAATCTGAGTCATGGTTTAGTACTTTTTGGAGCAATTTGGGACCAGTTACAGAAAGTTGAGGCAGGCTAGTGTAAACCCTAAACAAAAGAAAAGTAATAATTGTTGTGATGTTAACACTAAATCAGAAGTATGGGTACAACTTGTGCTAATGATTCCTGCACCTACTGTAAATGTAGATTATGCTTGTTTTTAGACATGAACCAAACTGAACATTTTTGGCCAGAACCAATTTAAAAAATGTTTTTTTGCTAGTTTTTCATTTTGTTGAGTTAAACTAGCAAAAAACATAACTGTTTATCATAAATAGTTCACTCTTTTCAATTGGCCAAAACACAAATAACAAAACTTTTTATTTTTATTTTTTTAGCCAATCGAATAATTCAGATTTTTCCAGATTTTCTATACATTCCTACCTATTTATAAACAGACATGAATGAATCCATACGTAACTGTTAAACCCATTATGAGTGAGTGCTGAGTGACTAGGCTGTGTTTTGGCAAGAACCTGGCAATTCAATATATTACAATATATTGCAATACTGTAAGTGATGATATCTGCCTTTAATATTTGCATGAAAACTGTTAAGTAAGAAATGTACATAGTGCTTTTGAGAATTGATACCATCGATATCACAAAACATACAATCATGATACTTTGATATATCAGTGTTTTCATATATCCCTAGGAGTGACGTGGATGGAAGGCAGAGTTTGGCACAACACCTGGAAAGTTCTTTACTGCGCTCAGTTACTAAACAGCAGTGTAAACAACAACTAACTGTAACTTTCCTGCGTTATATTTATCTCTGGTGTCGGACGTCAGAGATGGGAATGAAGTCACATCTGAGTTAACTGCATTTCAGTTAAACTGTAAGATATCAACTGTTGTTGTTAGCATTGGCCCAGGTTAGCATTGCTAGCGATTTCAGTTGATAACAATGTATTAAGCAGTATTTGGTGCATCTAAACCAAATAAAACATATTCACAGATAGAGGTACTGTGCCATCTATTTAGGTAGGAGTGTTTTATTCAGAGCTAGGTAATTCTGCTACGAATGTGCAGTAAACAGTAGGGCTGTAACGATTAGTTGATATAATGTCGATTATAAAAATTTGTCGTCTCCAAATGTTTATTATCGACTAATCGTTAATTCGCAACGCTACACAAAGTACTGGGTAACTCACACAGTTTACACTCAACTTGGCCTACGTCTCCAAAAGTGCCCAAACACAACATATTACACATTTCCTCACTAAATATCGGCACTTTCCACATATAAAAGTCAATGTTCTGGACATTTGAAGGGGATTTAAATCCTTTGTTCAGCTGTTTCTATCAATAGAAAGCAAAGACAGAAATCTAGGGACAGCAGCCATACCCACATCAAGCAGAGATGGAGGGCATGGCAGAAATAATCATTGAATTAACCGAATAATCAGAAAAATAATATGCCGATTAGTCAACTGTCAAAATAATCATTAGTTACAGTCCTAGTCTACAGTGTAGCAAACACATGAAACTTGGTTTTGAACTGTGGTCTGAACTTTCAGGTTGGTATGAAAAAAAAATACCTCCCTTAATAAATCAGCCTAAAGATAGAACCACTTAGAAAGTGTATCATATCCAGATGACACTTGGTTGCACCTGTAGGTACCTGTAGGACCAACTTGATCATCAATGTATGCAATGTTTTTATGGTCATTTAATGCGCTATTACACCCCTTATTATCTCAACGTGTGAGCTGATATCAGGCTCACCGTCAGTTCTTTAATTAGTTGTATATAGCTGTGGAAGTTCAACTAACCTAACCCTTACTTTTTACAAATTTGGGAGTTGCAGTGTCTTTTCTTAATCTCCTCTCGTGATCCCAGCAGAGCTCCCCTGCACTGCTCATTAAGATAGAGGAAGTACCTAAGCACAGAACAGCTACCAGAATAATCCCTTTAGCTCAGTCCTGCCTCCCTGACCTGCTGACAGTCCTACAGGTCACCTGTTTTTCCCCCAGTCTCCCCACGGCTTCCCTTTTCTTTCTAGTGGAACCTAGACAATGTGATTCGCTCCACCCAAAGACTGTAAAAAAAGATGGACGTCGTGTCGCCGTTCCTGTTCATTCAATGAAAATGAAGCCAAAATCTTCCTCCATGTTGGCGATCCTGAAATCCGAGTCTGCGCAGTAGAGACCAGAGGAGGGAGAAAGACTGTGGAGAGACAGCCTACTCATTTAAATAACCCCGCCCCTGAGGGATGCCTCCACAGAGCTCTCACAGTCTATGGTCCCACCTATACAGTCATTACAGTCATTGCTCCCACCCCGGCTAAGTGTAACCCAGTCCTTTTACAATAACCACACCTTTTTGAATAGAGCTGAATAACGTTTTAAAAGACGAGTTCTGTGGGGATATAAAAATTTGACAATATAAGCAGAGGTTACACTAGCTGTTGCATTTAAGTAATGGAGGTAGAATTACAGTATATTGGAGAAAAAAAAAAACATGATTGAAAGTTGTCTGTTTTGTCATTGAAACCTATGGGGATGGGTGGGGTTACACAGCTTTCTGCAACCGAACAGCAGGGGGCGCCCGACTTGTGGTGGCTTTAGTTTTGAGAGACGATGCTTTGTCCAGCTATACACAGTCTATGGCTCCACCAGTATCACACCAGGTGAGTTTTACACCAGAAACAGTGCTCTCTGTGTGTGTGTGCGGTCCCACTGCGCTGCCCTTCGCATTGTGTCCGTTGATGCCCGGAGGGTTCTGATGATTCTGACGATGCCGTGCCCTCGGTACTGGTGCGGCCACAGTGCGCCGGTCCTTTACTCTCACTTTTACTTTTAGCTTTCACTCCACCGACAGTGGCGGAATCGTTCTCCAGCTTTCGTGTCTTGCTGTCTGACCCAAAGTGAAGGGATTTTACGGCCCCCGAGGTTAACAGTTCAGACCTGGCCGGCAACGCTGGTGTCAGACACCAACATATCAAGATGAATAAGATTAAAAGACATAAATACCAGTGGCGTTTTCTCCTCTCGTCAACAAGCTCGCAAAGGGGATTTTAGGCTGCGTGATGAATCACTTGACCATGTGGGCCGAGACAGAATCACATTTCAACCCTAAACAATGGAGCTCTCCGCGCTGAAGGTTAAGCATCCATACAGGGTACTTGTGCAGTGGGTGCCATGTCAAGTGTATTTGGATTAAATGTGCCCTTGATTTTGCAATTCACTTTTTTTTACTGCCTGGGTTGGTTAATACAGCAGTAATAAGTCTCAGGTTTGTCTGTGCTGTGTGCAAAGTGTCCTGAATGTTCCCGGAGTAGTGTTTTACTGCGATTATCTATATTCTGTACGATGTTTGACCTGTGAGACATATATCTGACTTTTGCTTCGTAAACATAGATATACTAGATATACTAGTGCACCTCAAAAAAATTTAATATTATTGAAAAGTTACTTTATTTCAGTAATTCAGTTCAAAATGTGAAACTCATATATTATAGAGATGGATCACACACAGAGTGATCTATTTTAAACTTTTTTTTATTTATTTTATTGTTGACGATTATGGCTTACAGCCAATGAAAACCCAAAAATCAGTGTCTCAGTGTGGGCAGTGTGCCAAGTCCTGCTGGAAAATGAAATCTGCATCTCCATAAAAGTTGTCAGCAGAGGGAAGCATGAAGTGCAGTTAGATTTTGTGTGAAAACAAAACTGCACTGACTTTAGACTTGATAAAACACAGTGGATCAACACCAGCAGATGAAATGTCTCTCCAAACCATCACTGATTGGTGGAAATTTCACACTAGACCTCAAGCAGTTTGGATTGTGTGTCTCTCCACTCTTCCTCCAGACTCTGGTCTCTTGATTTACAAATAAAATGCAAAATTTACTGATGATCAGTGACGGTTTGGAGAGTCATTTGCTGGTGTTAGGTAATATCAGATTACACTTTTCTTTCTTTCAATACTTAGTCCAGTGGTTTTTACTATTATCAGACCAGTGCTAAGAGTTGAATCGGCACAACCCTAATATTTACAGTACATAGATCCAGCACTTCTGGCTTTGGCACATGGCTGCGATACATCATTGCATGCTCCATATTGGTCCAGGCAAGGTTTTTTTTTGTTTTGTTTTTTTTTTTATTTAAAAAACAAACAAACAAAAAAAAAAATATATATAATATATAAACTTTAAATAAGTTGATTTTAATTCCAAGGGTCTTTAATCTACGTCCAATTACTGCGTATTATAAACTATAACGTAGCTTGTTTTAACACAGTAAACACGCAGGCTACAGTCCGATATGCTCACCGAATGGAGAAGGAGCTAGCGTTGTGGTTAGCGGCTAATGCTGTGCAGCTCCAGCCTGGAAAAACTTTACTGAAACTCCTGTATAACTCCTTTCAACCTGTTTTTATACATTCATACCTAAGGCGCACCGTCGTTTTTTTTTTGTTGTTGTTTTTTTTGAGGGAATAAAAGTACTTTAAGTGCACCTTATAGTGCAAAAAATATGATGCTTTAAATTTTGATAGAGAGGAGTATGTATTTGAATTAGGATTAGGCTTGAGCTACATGGCCAATACACAGGCAGCATTATCTGATAAGCCTACCACATCATCTGTCAAACATGGTGGAGGCAGGGTTATGGAATCGCCATATATGAATTTTAATATGTGCATAGAGTATAACCTGTAACCTGTTAGTCACCTGAGCCTACGATAAAATTACAATAAAATAAAAAAAAGCTCTAGTATTATAGTATTATACACAGTATACAGAGTATTCATACAATACATATTTATTTGATGCATTGTAGTGATCAAATTATTTTATAAAAAAAAATGTGGATTTATAATTTAGAATGCCGTTCTTTGTGTTGTGCTGTATTCTTCGCCGATGTTTCCAAAAGGACACAGTCATCACAAAACATGCATCCCTGCTGTCCTGAAGCCTCCGTGTGGGACGCTGTGTTGTATGTCTTAACCAAGTCAGGCAGCAGATAATTACATTCTGTCAATATGACGACATGTCCGGTACGGAATGGAAAGCGCTGCAGCCCTGCGCAGGACGTTTAGAGGTTGGTCCCTCTGCGGATAAAATTGTCAACTGCACTCATTACACTTTCCTCAGCACTGCCATCCTCTGTTATACTGCACAGATGTTCTGAGCACAGGCATTGTAGTGTGTGAGCCCTGGAGTCCTGCAGTGGAAGGGGGGTATAGCAGACAGTGGTGTTTATGCTATTAAGCATTTTACCCTCTGACGTATGTAGTTCTCCAGATTGGAATAGAGAGCTGAAATAACATTCTCCCTCTAGTATTGACCCACACTGTAGGACCTGATCTGAACTGATAGCTATTACTAATTTAATAGTTAAAGATGTTTGCAGGCATATGTGTTTTTTTAACTGTGCATTTAAACTGGTGGAGCTTAAACTGCTTCTGTACAATATGTATTAAATATATAGGCTATATAGTGCCCTCTACCTATCAAAAAACTAAAATAAATATAAAAAATAATTTTAGCTACGTCTTTGCAATTTGCACCAGATGTTGTAAATGAAATTAAATCAAACTTTTCATGCTGAAATTTGCAACCAGAGACAAATTATAGTAGTCCAATGTAATCTATTTTACTACGGTTTTCGATACGCCAAGGGCATTATTGGTATCCTATGGATAACACTGATACAAAAAAACTAGTGGTGGGAATCACGAATTATATAATTATCAATTTATTGGTGTCAGTTTCACAGAATTTCACAACCAATATTCTTCACTGCAGGTTTATATTGTGGCGTGGAATAGGAAGGAAGACCCGTGAGACTCATGCTGAATGCTCAACAGCTTCTTTATTGAACAGGCTTGCCACTCACTTACAGCCTTTAACAAGACTAGGAGAGCTAAAACCATCCACCCAAATAGGCTACCAACAGAACCAAGTGACTAAACTCACTACTCACTTACTTTATGGTGAGTGCCCTAAACAGCACCCATCTGCATGGCCCCTCCCCATACCCTAGGTTACGGGGGAGGTACCAACTACGTAGTCTAGAGCAACACAGCACACATAGCACAACAGAACACATAAGGCCACACACACAGAAGAACAGAAACATGCCTATAGGCAGCCACACACACAACCCAGAGCCGCCACAATATTGTTATATTGATACAATCAAAACTGTCATGTATTGCGATATATTGCTCCACTCCTCAGCGAAACCACTTATATCATCATCATATAATTTGCAATCACCTAGCAACCACCTGGGATACCTTAGAAACCAGGGGAAACCACGTTAGCTTACAACCGTCCTGCATTCGCTTAAGGAAATGGAAACTTTTATAGTTAATATCATGATGTTGGATTATTGACTTCTGGAAAAATTTAATAAAAAAAATAATTTCGAACTGCAGAACAACAAAATATTGGAATCTTTTTTTTTTTCTTTTTTTTTTAGGATGTCTTCATACCTGAAAGTCTGAACCAAGAAAATGAGAAATGGCTGAAATAAAAAAAAAGGGCAGAGCTTTCAGACCTCAAATAATGCAAAGAAAACAAATTCATATTCATAAAGTTTTAAGAGTTCAGAAATCAATATTTGGTGGAATAACCCTGGTTTTTAATCACAGTTTTCATGCATCTTGGCATGTTCTCCTCCACCAGTCTTACACACTGCTTTTGGATAACTTTATGCCACTCCTGGTGCAAAAATTCAAGCAGTTCAGTTTGGTTTGATGGCTTGTGATCCTCCATATTCCTCTTGATTATATTCCAGAGGTTTTCATCACTTAAGTGGTCTCATTTTTTTCAGAGCTGTATATCCTATACATATTTATTTGATTATTTGAGTGGATAGATCATTAATATTAGTGTTAGACCTAAATTAAAAATTACATAACTGCAGCCAAAGCAACCAAAAATACATTCAATATGAATTCATTCTGATTTTCTTTTTTTTTTTTTTTTCAAAATTTGTCCCCTGTGAATGAAATCGTGACACAAACAAAATGCTGCTTCTGCTTAGTTATGATCATGATGTTTATATAAACACAGCATATTTTTTCTCTCTCTCTTTTAGTATTTTAGGCTTTAGATTAATCCTAAATGGGCTAGTGATTCATGTAATTCAAATGAGGGCATTGGCATTTGCATGTTTCTCAGCGAGGAGGAGATGGAGTGCTCCTCATCTATTTCTACAGCTCCTCGCCCGGGAGACTCACCCCTCGTGCTGTAACACCATTCACACCATTACACACATTTCTTTCCAGGGTACATTTTGTCCTTGTAATTGGAGTGAATCATTTTATTCCCTTGACATATATTAAAGTGCTACCACTCCTGATTAATAGACACAGTCCTGTGTTCTGTAGCTCCCATATACTAACCCCTCCACCCCGCTTTTCTTTTCATTCTGAAACCTAAACCTTAAAAACATTTGACGTGCACAGGACTGTACCTGGACAGTCTGTACGCTAATGAGGGGCCCTCTGGTCTGAGCTCGTGTTGTGGGAACACCTACATGGCATATTCCCTCAAATTAATGACTCATTAGCTGCCTCTAGTGTTATAGTTGAGACCAGGACACACAGAACAAGTCCAAGTCAGCACTAAGACTATTAGTAGTCGAGTCAGAGTCAAGACCAAGGCAAGCTGAGTCCGAGACATGACCGAGACCAGGGCAAGGTTGGGTCAAGACCAAGACAAAACAAGTCAAAGTCAAGACCCAGACTTTTCGTAGTTGACACCAACTCAAAGTACAGACAAGGACATATTGAGTCCAAGGCAGGACCACCACACTTCGAGTCTCGAGTTAAAACTAAGAATTTTAGTACTCAAGTCCAAGTCATGGTGTAGACGAGTACAAATTGAGTCAGAATCAAGACTAAGAATTTTAGCATTTGAGTCCAAGTCACGGTAGAAACTAGGACACATCAAGGTCATTATCATGACGGGACTGAGACTGGTCTCAAGACAGGTCTCAATTCCAAAGAGGAGTTGATATCAAGACAAGATCAAAACTGGTTTCAAGACTGAGACAACACTGAGTTCGAATGAGGTTGAGACCAAAATAAGACGGAGACTGGTGTCAAGACCTAGACAAGACTTAGTCCAAAATGAGGTCGATACCAAGACTAGACTTACTCAGAGTCTGCTCTTTATGGTCTCAAGACCATCCTAAAGACAGAGACCGGACACAAGTACAACACTTCTATTTCCCTTACTTTCAAAAGATGTTCGTTTTTTAAACTATGCATTAAAACTGGTGGTGATTGACGTGCTTCTGAAAGATATACAATTTTAGCTTCTTCATTGCAATTTGTACATGTGCAATAGATGTCAAGTAAAGCAAAGCAAATCATGCGAAAACAACTTAAAACGCAGACAAGGACACACTGAGTCGAAGTCGAGAACAAGACCAGGACGCATCAAATTTAGTACTCAAGTCCAAGTCAAGGTGTAGATGAGTACAAGTTGAGTCAGAATCAAGACTTAGTATTTTAGCATTTGAGTCCAAGTCACGGTAGAGACTAGGACACATCAAGGTCAAGACCGAGACTGGTCTCAGGACAGGTCTCAATTCCAAAGGAGAGTTGATACCAAGACAAGATCAAGACCGGTTTCAAGACTGAGTTCAAATGAGGTCGAGACCAAAATGAGACCGAAACTGGTGTCAAGACCTAGACAAGACTAAGTCCAAATGAGGCTAAGACCAAGATGAGACAGAGACAAGAAATATTCCAAATGAGATTGAGACCAAGACCGGTTTCAAGTCTAAGACGAGACCAATTCTAAATGAGATTGAGACGAAGACACAACTGAGTCCAAATGAGATTGAGATCAAGATGAGACACTCTCATAGACCACTCTTTATGGTCTCGAGACTATTCTGATAACAGAGACCGGACTCGAGTACAACACTTCTGTTTGCCTCATCCTCAAACCCACCATAAGGAGCCCAATCTATTTTCCCTGTTGACAGTGATGGCTTGCCTCTCCTGCTGATTGGACCCAGATGCGTCGTGAGATATCTCCTGCAAGGACAACAAGGCTTTCCCGGAAAGACTGAGGACGCGCCGTGCATCCTAAAGCAGTCAGGGTGCGGGAGCAGGAGGAGGAGGGCTGTGACTAATTCCCCCTGTAATGATGTGATTGAGCAGGGAGAGGTGAGCAGACAGCCTGGACCCAACACTCCGTAACAGGAATGCCACGCCTGCTTTGGCATCCCTTAGATATCCAGCCACCCCGGCAGTCACGAATGATGCATTCACGCCTATCGATTGGAAATGCTCGCTGCTGGAGGCTGAGGTGCTGCTTGCTTTAGCAGTTCACTTCTGTTAGGCTTGACTGCCTGATGGGGTTGGACCCCTTGCTGAGCAGCAGAAGTGTTTGGAAGCAAATATACAGCTGTGTGGTTGTGTGATAGATTCACAGTGCTCACGGTACTCTAACTGACCCCCAGTCACATAGCATAGACAGACAGAGGTTGAGTGTTTTCACAGCCCAGGAGCTGTGAGTGTCCTCATACCTGATTGTCCATGCAGATTTTTTTTATCAGGCCGTTTCCGCTTTCTTCCCCAAGCAGCATATCAGGACCTAAACAGCCTTGACTTGACAAGCCAACTTTAATCTACCTCCACTAAGAAATGGAGAATGGAATTTCTATTTCTTTTGTTCTTGGCTTTGCTTTGAAGTGTGGACAATACGAAGAAGATAATTCAAGGGACTTTGAATCCGACCCATGTTGTCTTGTCAGCTTATTATTTAAGTTGAACTTAAAAAAGCTTGAAGCTTTTGATGTCCCTTGTTGGGTTGGGCAATATGCACCAAATCAATTTTTTAAATTCATACTGTCTCAGAAAACGCCACCTGGCCAAGAAAAAGAAGTCTCTACCTGGATTTAAGTAAGTAAATGATGTGGGGTTGATGCTGCAGTTGGTCTGCAGGTCTAGGTTCAGCAACAGTATGTGCTGAAAGAATGAGGTCAGAATGCCAGAATTCATGGGTCTGGAATTGTGAAAGAGTGATTCAGGGAGCATGAGATCATCATTTTTAGACATGGATTGTTCACCACAGAGTCCAGATCTTAACATCATTGAGAATCTTTGGGATGTGCTGGATGGAGAAGGCTTTGTGCAGTGGTCAGACTCTACCAGCATCAATGCTGCTGCAAGATCTTGGTGAAAAATTAATGCTACACTGGATTGATATGAATCTTGTAACATTACTTAACACAACTTATTGAAACAATGTCACAGTGAATGCGTGCCACAAATAAAGCTAAAGCGGTCCAACCAAATATTAGTGTGACCTTTTTTTTTTTGCCCAGGCTGTGTAATACGTATTAAAATATGGTATTACTTGGGTGGTGTTTTGTGTAAGCTGCACAATTTATGCGAATGGTTCTACAATTGCTGTATTTTTCGCACTGTAAGGCGCACCAGATTATCAATAATCGTCTGATGAATGTCTGTTTTTCTGGTCTATTTTCATACATAAGGGGGGTGGGGGGGGGGAGGAGGTGGGACAACTAAGTTAAGTAAAGCTAAGCAAAGTAGAAAAAAGTGTAAAAAAAAAAAAGATTTACAATTTTTTTTACAGATATGAGCGCTGGATGTAAATCTACACAGATTTCTCTACTGAAAACTGTTTATTTGGTTATATAAAGCACTTTTGTTTTTTTTTCCAGTAAGCTTAGATTCCCGAATTTCTCCAGCACTAAGGCTGGAGCATTAGTATTAGCGGCTAACCATTTTTGCAGCTCTAGCAGGGGTTAGAAGCATGCTACAGGCTGATGATACTCACCTCAGAACGGGGAAATAGCAGTTAGCAGCTAATGCTAATGCTACTCCAGCCCCGGTCAGTGCTGGAAAACTAAACTAAAACTCCTGAATAACACTGCATTTTGGCGGAGTGGCTTCACTGCTTTTTACAACCTGACTTGTAAAATGCATACAGACTGCACAGTGGATTATAAGGCACCAGTGTTGGGCACGTTACTTTGAAAAAGTAATTAGTTATAGTTACTCGTTACTTCTCCAAAAAAGTAACTGAGTTACTAACGGAGTTACTCCACTATAAAAGTAATTAGTTACCAGTAAAAGTAACTATTGCGTTGCTTTTATTATTTGCCCGTCAAAAAAAGGAAATCAATTATGCATTTACTATTATTATTAGAAAAATAACAAACGAAAATAAACCCAAAATGTTGACAAAAATATAATCTAATGAATTTAAAAAAAACAAAACGAAATTCTCCACACAACCAAAGAAAATTACTAAAACTTGTAATACTGAAAAAAACGGAAAAACGCGAAATTAAACAAACCAAGCCACACTCAAAGGAAATATGTATATATTAAACAAAATAATGGACAAAAACAACAATCTAATGACCGTTAAAATGGTATTAATATAACAGCTTCACCAAAAGAGAATAGAGCTTAGATCGTGCCCAAAAAATCCGACCCAAGCCCGACCCAATCCGAACCATAAACTGTCTGTTTTCGGGCTGATTGAATGAGCGAAATATGATCAGAATTATGTCAATTTACACTGTAACATAGAAGCATAGAACTATTATTTAATTAAAATTATTTTTAAAAACAGCTACACACAGCGCTGCAAGTCAAACGCGGAGACGTTCACGTGTGCCCAGAGCTACGTGATCACATTTTTCATTTTTATTATAGTTTAATTTTATTTAGTTTTTTTCTGTTCAGTAAGTTTTAATTTGTTTTTAGGATGGGCTTGCTAGTTTTTATTATTCACACATCTCATCAGAGAGATCAATCTAAAAAACGAGAGAGAGTGAGAGAGATTTCTGGTATGAGTTACTCACAGGTAAATGTTCTCACACACTGTATCTCCTGTTTCTCTTTCAATCAGACTCCGCTTTGCAAACAGAATCGGCACAACACCGCCCGCTGTACAACTTCAAGAGTGAAAACAGCGCTTATAAATAAATTAAACACGAAAATGAGGGTATTCTATCAGTAATTTCAGTTCGTTTCAGTTAGTTTTATAAACAGAAAATACAGTTCCAGATGTTATGTTTTTTCCTTTTAATTACAGTTTTTATTAGATTCAGTTAACACAAATGTTTTTTTCACTTTTAAGTTTTTGTTATTTCGTTCGCTACAGTGAAAAATAATAATTGGTTACTTAGCAACATTGTGATTATCACACCAGAGCTTTATATAAAATAAAAATAGGAGCCCGATATCGGGTCGGTCCTCGGGTCAGGTCGGGTTCGGGCAGAGAAGCTAAGCTCTAAAAGAGAAAGCAGCAGCACCACAAAAACCGGAGCAGCTAAAAAGAGTTTAACGTCCTTAAATCGGAAATCACTGAATTGATTTGAGCACGCAAATCGTCACAATTGTGCCTCACTTCACCACGCCAAACCACTTAAACCTACAGGCACAGCAGCCAGAAGCTCAAGTTCACCGGAAAGAGGAGGGGTTAACCAGGGCAAAGCGAAGTTAAAAAAAAAAAAAAAAAAAAGTTCGTAGAGCGGCTAAAGTAACGTGCAGTAACGGGGTGTTGGAAATGGTAACAGCGTTATAGTTACAGTCAGAGTAATTAGTTAGATTACTCGTTACTGAAAAAAAGTAACGGCGTTAGTAACGGCCGTTACTCCCAACACTGTAAGGCGCACTGTCGATTTTTGGAAAAATGTAAAGGTTTTAAGTGCGCCTTATAGTGCAAAAAATAAGGTATGTGACTTCTCTTTAATCTCTCTCTCTCTCTTTCTTTCCAGCTTTCACCATGATGATAATTCTGGCACTGATCCGCATTGGGAAAGGACATGGCGAGGGCCACCCCAAAGCGGCGCAGCTCACGGGAGTGCCTAATCTCTTCGGCGTGTGCGTCTACTCCTTCATGTGCCAGCACTCGTTGCCCTCTCTGGTGACGCCCATCTCGGACAAGCGGCGGGTGGGGGCGTTGGTGCTTGCCGACTACGTGCTCATCCTGGGTTTCTACAGCCTGCTGTCCTTCACGGCCATCTTCTGCTTCGACAGCTCTCTGCTGCGAGACATGTACACGCTAAACTTCACCGATAACTGTGACGTGCTGGGCGTGGCGGTGCTTCGCTACTTCCTGGGTCTCTTCCCGGTCTTCACCATCAGCACCAACTTCCCCATTATAGCGGTCACGCTACGCAACAACTGGAAGACGCTCTTCCACAGAGACGGAGGTACCTACCCCTGGGTGGTGGACCGAATCGTGTTCCCCCTCATTACTCTGGTGCCGCCTATAATCGTGGCGTTTTTGACCCACGACCTGGAGTCGCTGGTGGGCATCACTGGAGCCTACGCTGGCACCGGGATTCAGTACATCATTCCCGCTTTCCTGGTGTACTTTAGCCGGCGCCACCTAGAGCCTGTATACGGACGGGATGTGGAGAACAAGCACAGATCTCCGTTCCGCCACACGTTCTGGGTGGTGTTCGTGGTGGTTTGGGCCACTTTCTGCCTCATGTTCGTCACGGCTAATATCATCCTGACGGAGGAAAACAAGAACTGAGCATGCGTTTTACGTTTCGCTTTCTTTTTAAAAATGACTTGAATCGAAGCCTTACAGGTTTAGCACAGGCTACGCTGGTGTTTTTACACAGTAAGGGCCATTGGGATCAGTTGAACCTGGTTTAATGTTAAAAGGGACCAAAATTTGATTAGATTAGATTTTGATTGTGCTTACGAATGAGTACTTCTGTATTAGTTGACTTCTCTATTGGAGGAGCCTGTTTTTTTAAGCGTTGATACACAGATTATACAACCCCAAATTTAGAAAACGTTGGGAAATGAATGGAAATGCAAAACAAATTCAGTGTTTCTTTTACATTTACATTGACCTCAATTTAATTGATCTCAATTGGGGGAAAAAAGGTCAGGACTGCAGGCAGACTAGTCTAGTACATGTATTCTCATCTTCAATGGCAGCCATGCCTTTGTTTTTGCATTGTCTTTTTGAAAAATGCCCAGGCCAAAAAATCTGATGCCACCTTTTTGGAATGTGTGGCAGGGCCCAAATGCAGGAATAGATGTAAAGTAATAAATTAAATGAAGACCAAATACGACATATAAGACATAAATTATCATATATCTTTGGTTCATACAACAAGTCTGCAATGATAAAAAAGGCAAAGTAAATTTAAAAAACACAGCAATTGTTTTTTTTTTTTCCACCCGTACTGTTTCAACTTCTTCAGATTTGGGGATTAGCAGATTTTTGCTTGGAATGGTCATCTAGTAGCAGCTTAACGTGCATTACACTTGCTGCGCTGCTTCTGAGCTTTTTTTTAATGTATAAACAGCAGTCAGATTTATTACTGGCTGATCCAAACATTTATTTTAAGAAAAGAAAGAATATCTATATATAAATATAAGCATAAATATAATGTTTTGCCTTTTCCTCTTTTTTTTCCCATCTTTTCTCCGTGAGATTTTCTGTCTTCTGAGGCCTGTTAAGACGGTAAGATCAGGTGGAGCGAGTGAACTGGCCTCTCTGTGCATTCTTTTTTTTTTTTTTTTTTTACGAGGACAAAAAGTCCCAGCAAGTATCGAGAATACATTTATGAGAAAAATATGCTAATACTATTCAAGGGTTAAACAAGGACGACTGAGAAGTCCAACTATAAAAAGGAATGTTTTTCTTTTTTTTTCCTTTTCTTTTCTTTTAACCAAAGCTAAATGTCCACACCGGTGATCGGTGTGGGCCGAGAGTCGAGGAAAAGGCAAAGCAAATCAGGGATAATCAGTCTTTCGTGGCTGGCATTTTCAACATTCCTAACCGACTCGCTCCTCGCGTCCCCTCACCTGTGAGTGATGGAGACAGGTGCTCTGCGGCGTTACTAACACATGCGCTCAGAGCTGGAGCGCAGTCTAAGCTTCTCAGATGACTGCTGGCGGTGTTAAAAAGCCTCCTGAATGGATCCAGTTTGAGCGAATGTGGAATCGTCCAGGCTGGAGACGAGTAGTCGAGCCTGTTTACTGAGACGGCCTGTTTGTGTCCATGTTACCGCACCTTATTCTGGTTAATCAGTGCACACTTTCTTTTTTTTTTTTTCTCTTTTTCTTTTTTTTGTGTTTGTGCTCATCAATTCGGTCAGTGTAGAAGGTCTGAAGAATGTCTTCATTGATTGCTTTAAGGCTGTTTTGCTTTATCTTTTGTTTTATGATGTTCCTAATGGCTCTGAACTCACACTTTACCTTTGGGATGTTCCGATTCAATCCAGTCACAGGTAATCAGAGATGCAAGCACGTTTTTTATGGATCTGCTATTGTCTTGTTTAATCTTAAAACATTTTCAAACCCTTGTTTTAACCTCAGTTTGCTCAAAGCACCATTATCAAACTTTATTATGGTTTGTATTGTTCAGCTGCAGAACAAACAAGGAGAGGAAAGTTCTCAGAAGGCAAATAGAAGAGTTTTGTTAAAGTCTGCAATGTAGAACTATTTGGTCCGACTTATACTTTATAATAGTCTCTAATGACTTTGTAGTTGCATGTGAACAGTCATGTAATAACTGTCGTTTTAACTACCGATGAATTACACATTGTTACAAACTATATGATTATTATACATGAATATCAGGGTCAATTAGACATAGCAGAATATATTCTCCATCTTCCTATGATAAAATCTGAATCATTATTTTTTTTTAGTATTAAAAATTAATCACAGGGCTCCCAATGGATCAGCAGGGTAAGGTGCTGCCACTATGATCGGTAGATCTGGTCTGATTAGAATCCCGGTCATGCAGCTTGCCATCAGCTGCCGGAGCCCTGGGAGAGCACAATTGGCCTTGCTCTCTCTGAGTAGGTAGATGACCCTTTTTCTCCTTATCACTCACAGGGTGATGTCGATCAGCATAAGGCGTCGTCTGTGAGCTGATGTATCAGAACCAAGCCGCTGCGCTTCCCTCCGAGCAGCAATTGGAAAAGAGGCGGCGTCTGACTTCACATGTGTCGGAGGAGGCGTGTGCTAGACTTCACCCTTCTGGTGATGGGGTATCACTAGTGATAGGGCATATACAGCTGAGGAGCAGCTGATCGGGTGGGACAATTGGCCAGATAAAATTACGGGAAATAAACAGGAGAAAATTAGAATGAATAAATAAAAAATCACAGCCATAATTCATACTCATCCTGTTACAAACAGTCAAATTTGATGATAACACAAGAGAGTAATCTACAACTTTTAATACATCTGTAACAATGTGTACTTCAGTAGTAGTTACAATGTTATTACATGCATTGTTACAGACACGTATGTAGTTAAAAAAGGGGGACCAATTTTTTTTTTATATTGAAGCATAAAAACATTACCTAATACCTACATAAACCATACATGGGCTAACGATACTGCTAATACACTACTGCACAAGCTATAGATGCCCAATCACAGCACATTCACCTCACTATAAAACTGATAACTCACATCAATAGTCGTCAGACATCAACACAATTTGATATTAACTGACATGACTGCAGTGTTTTGAAGGAACTGGGAGCTGGATGGTCAGAAAGGCCAGTTAAAACTGGATTATAGGATGTTTAACACACTATAAAATAGTAATTTTTGGAGAAAAAAAAAACAAAATAACTAAATAAATCCCTTCAGAATGTCTAATGTTTTGTAAAGTGTTAGTAAAAATAAAAAGTAAAATTACTTACAGTATTACAGCATTAATCAATAATTAGGAGATTCTGAATCGGACTCGGATTGAATCTGGACATCCCTGCTTTACATAAACATGATCACATGACAGCTGAATCCAATCCTGCCTTGACCTTTTGTGCTGTAGTTTTTTTTTGTGTATGTTTCTCAGCTTTATTGTCAGTGTTTCTTTTTGATTTGTCATTGTCTCTATATTTTGTTGCTGTGTTTTTTCTCGTCAGGTTTCAGCCATACAATCGGTACCTCAGAAAGATTCTGATCCACCGTGAATCGATTACCTAAGCTGTCCGGGCATTTGCGTCAGCGCCGTTCGCTGTTCGCTGTTCACACTTTGCCGTCTCATTAGTTTGATGTCACCGCTCTCTTCGTGTTTCTTTCATGTGTTTGATCAGCGGCGACGTGTTTGATACTGTAAATTGATGATGCTCTCTGTGAGAGTGCATTCTCTGTCCTGATCAAAGCGAAGGGAAAGCAGCCTCATCGCCGTGACTGCTGTCACCTGCGGCATTGCACCAGTGCTCCATTTTTTTTTTGTCCTGCCTCGGGGCTCGGATTTAACCTGCTGAAAATGTGTGTTGTGTTTTGTTTTGTTTTGTTTCTATGGAATCCTGATTTTACCTTTTGCAGTGTTTGCGAGACAAAGGCCTCGTTCATACCTGGAATTAACATGCATCATTGGTGATCCATTAAAAAATCAGATGGATCAGGGATGCTTGCCAGTAAGTTACAATGTGGGAGGTTGGGGTTCAATTCCTGGTCTGGGTGACTGAATGCTGTGCTACACTAGTAAGAGTCCTTGGGCAAGACTCCTAACACTACATTGGCCAAACTCTACGCCAACTAAATGCCGTAAATGTAAAATGCAACTAGTAATTATTTTGGTAGACTACAGCTCTGGAAAAAAATAAGAAACCACTTCAGTTTCTGAATCAGTTTATCTGATTTTGCTATTTATAGGTATATATTTGAGTAAAAAGAACATTGTGGTTTTATTCAATAAGTTACAAGCACATTTTCTCAAATTCCAAAGCATTTATTTGCAGAAAATGAGAAATAGTTGAAATAAAAAAGAGTCACAAAGCTTTCATATTCATAAAGTTTTAAGAGTTCAAAAATCAGAAATATTTAGTGGAATAACCCTGGTTTTTAATCTCAGTTTTTATGCATCTTGGCATGTTCTCCTCCACCAGTCTTACACACTGCTTTTGGATAACTTTATGCCACTCCTGGTGCAAACATTCAAGCAGTTCAGTTTGGTTTGATGGCTTGTGATCATCCATCTTCCTTTTGATTACATTCCAGAGGTTTTCACAATTAAAAGTAAAATCAAAGAAACTCATCATTTTTAAGTGGTCTAGGATAAAAAGCCTCAGTGTACTTTTTGCAGAGATGATGTTCGCTTGGCTTGGGAAACAGTGTGACGTAATTGCACAGTTTTCGCTTGCAATGTTATGCTCATGGTAGCTGGGTGAACTCTGAGACCAAAGACACTACGCAACAAGACCTGTGATTGGTCAGGAGCAAATAGACAACAAGCAAATTAAACTGCAGAAATTATGCCAGCTCGTAAAAGTTTCATGCAATGCTCGCAAATCTCATTTCGCAGGAAGAATGTGAAGTCCTCAGCCCAAATCGAAATGAGTCACCTAGCTTCGTTTGCACTCATTTGCTAAAAGTATTATTTTTTTCTTAGTGAATGATGCCATGCTCAGCTAACACTGTCAGACAGTGGACGGTGTGTTGTGGCGGTAATTATGTATGTAGCGGTTATTATGCACTACAATAAGGTGTTGGATACTCATGATCAGATCACCCAGGACGCATGTTAATGCCAGGTAAGATGGGTTCAGAGATTAGCATGCTGGAGATTAGGTGTTTTAATGTAATGTTTCTCATATGTTCGTACATCCTGAAGGAGAAATGTAGCATTAACTGTCATTTTTTCAGGTCATCCTTTGAAGTGCAATGTATTATATGGTTAAAAAGTCAATATATATGTTCCCAGTAAAATATGTTATCAAAAGCATTATCATTTCCTGATAATAATAGTGTGTTTAGAATCTGATTATAACTGAATATGAAAACAATATGAATATGTAAGGTTTTATCAGTGTGATCTTCTGATTTATTGAGTCTAAATTTGGAAATTGGGCCTAAAACTTCATTCATATTTTAATTTCTGCCCCTCAATCTGAATTTCAGGGAAAATTTACAAAATTATATTTTTTACTTAATTCTTTAATTTTCTATTTATGTAAAAATGATGTAAATTGCATTGTACCATCAGATTTTTGTCACAAAAATTATGCAAAAATAATAACATCTGAAAATCTCTGAAATTCTATATGTTAAAAGCAGAAATTAAAAACTAAAACTAGAAAAAAGATTAAAACAAGAATTTCTTCTTCACTCTATAAATAATAATAATAATAAAAAAATAATAATAATAATAATAATGATGAAGCCTTACACAAACTTTTCTTTTTTAGAAATTAAAATGGTCAGAAAAGTTTATATTATGCTTGTTTTTTTTTTGTTGTTTTTTTAAGTTCGGGTTTTATCTGATGTTTAAGTCTTATTCTGAGATTTTTGACTGAAAGCCCAACATCTGATTTTTATTTCGACTTGTAAACTGATTATCTAAATTCATTTAAATGAGTTGGTCAGATAACAAATAGTAATCAGATTCTGAAGTGCATCTAAACATGCTCAATATCTTCAAACTTTCTTCTGTTTTATTTTAAGCCACATCTGTTCCTTCAGTTCTTCATGGTTTAATTGCAGAAGGTTGGTAGTCATGAGCAGATGTGTGTTACTGTACAATATCCACTGATAACGAATGATAAAACTAAACGAAAGAAAAATGTGCCTTCCTCCCAGAGTTCATCCTGTCCGTATATAAGGGTGATGTGTGTCTTTGTGTTTTTTAAAGCCTGTCAGATAATCTCTGCATGCAAAGCTGTTCGTTTAATTGACAATCAGTGTCTCTTCACAATAAACATGGGAATACTTCTTTTGAAATGTGTATGAATTACTGTGTTTCTTTTTATCCATCACTGTCCAGCTGATGCTGTTTCCTAAACACTTATAGAGGATAATTGATGTTGATGTTATTTTTTTGGTGTGTGTATGTGTTTGTAATTTGGTCATAAGAGGTCACTTTATTGCTGCATTATAAATTAGAGGAGCTTAAATTTAGGGATGCAACATATTTTATGAAAAACTTATACATAAAATTAGGTGATTAGCCATATGAAGGATTAGGGGTGGGCAATATTATATCGTGACACAGAAATATCATGATATTAAAAATCCATATCGTGATAATAGGGCTGTTCTGTCTTAAAAGTAGTCTATTATTTACTGTGAAGCTTTAGGTGTATTTATTGTATAATTGTTTTAGTTTGCAGTTTATATGCATGCACTAAATATTCTGCAGTATTATTTGCTGCATTATATTATTTTATGCTATATTATTTATTTTCCCACATTATGATTATACTGTTATACTATTATACTATATTCCTGAAATGAATTAATTATTTTAGTTTTCCTCTATCGCCAAGTTTATCGTTATCGCAAAAAAAAACTGAAATATCGTGATATTATTTCAGAGCCATATCGCTCACCCCTACTCTAGATATATTTAATGGATCAGCTGTCAATCCAGATCCAGGTCTTTTTGTTAATCTTAGTGTTGTTAAAGGAGAACTCCGGTGTGAAATGCACTTTGGGTTCAGGCTTTTAGTGAGATGAGGCATATTTTGCCCCTGCAGATAAATTGCTTTTTCGACTGATACCCAGGGTCAGAGTAGCTCCACACTTCATTGGTAGAATCCAGAGAGCCCTGACATTTAAAACGAGGCATTAAGAACTTTAAAACTGCACAAGAAGCTTATTACAAGCCACTATTTGCATCCCATAGCGTTGGTAAAAGTCCCATCTGCCGTCATCTTAAATTTAAGCCACAATAAGTCAACAGTTGAGTACGAACGAATAGGTACGATTTTTAAGCAGATTGGAAAATAAATTTCTTTGGAAATGCATGAATTCCAGCTGTTGCTGAAAATATCTGGTTACTGTCGATATTAGAATGCAAAGAACCAACAACAAATTACAAAAACATTTCTCAAAAAGTTTTACTATTCGTGCTCAATGGTTGACTTATTGTGACTTGAACTTCTTGTGCATAAGTTCAAAATGCCTTGTTTTAAATGTCAGGGTTCTCTGGATTCTACCAATGAAAACCTTAAAAACGGTGAAAAAAGCAATATATCTGCAGAGGCAAAATATGCCCCATATCATCCATTCTAAAGCCTGTTTGGGCAAAGTGCACAAGATACCGGATCTTAGAAAGCTGCAGGAGAGCGGAGGTAAGTATTTTTTTTATCACTTTTTAATACACTCAAATTAAATTTAAGATGGCGGCACCCAGAGATTTACCAACGCTATGGGATGTAAATAGTGGCTTTTAACAAACTTCTTGTGCGGTTTTAAAGTTCTTAATGCCTCATTTTAAATGTCAGGGCTCTCCAGATTCTACCAACGAAGTTTGGAGCTACTTTGAGCATGGTTAACAGTCGAAAAAGCAATTTATCTTCAGGGGCAAAATATGCCCCATCTCACTCATTCTAAAAGCCTGAACCCAAAGTCCATTTCACACTGGAGTTCTCCTTTAAGGCACCATTAACAGACATTATTTCCCAGCCGGCAGCTCTGAGGAGAGTTCTCAGAAGGTTTTTTTTTATTTATTCAGTTTCTTCCAAATACTGTATGTTCATATAACTCTAAAAACATCAGTCAACAAATGTCTTTCACTTGCACTTTTCTTTGAGTGCAGTCCTGTATTTTTCAGGTTGTCCAGAAATGCGTGACCTACACGGCAGGTAGGACCTTGAGGGGGATCCCTGGAGCAAGAACAATGCATCATAATGCTGCTTTAAAGAGGTACTAAACCCCCTGATTTTTGCTTTGATTTAATTCCACCCTCAGCTCAAATTTGAAAAAGACTGAAAAAATAGGAGGGTTAGTTCAAGAGGGGCAGTGGGTGATGTATGGGTTTAGAGGCAGGGCAGGAGTGAGAGCTTGATTGGCTGAGCTGCAGCAGTGTTCCTCTGATAGCAGTGAGACGTGGATGGTTAAGCGTCAGCAGGGGGGCGCTGATTGTCTGATTTGCATATTGTGATGTGTCTGCGTATAACGAAAAGTACACAAAAAATATGGTTTAGGGTTTAGTGGCTTGTTGAGATTCACTTAATAGTGTTTTCAACTTTTAACAGTTGTGAGTTTATTTTAATATCATTTTTAAATGATGAGCTTCTGTCTAACGTGGCGTTTTATCTCAAAACAGTTTAGTTTTCCCTGTTGTTTCCTGTTAACCTGCTTGGAAGCTCAAGTGCAGTCGTTTCTCGGCTTTGCAGATCTGCCTGTTTATTATAATCGTAAAAGTCCCAGTGGAATTTGATTTCTGGCATTTCAGCGACAGCGTAATTTAATTCGCCCTCTGCCCGTTTGGGCATGTGGGTGTGTATGGTGGAGGTTGTAATTGGAAATTAAAACTTTGCGCTGCGTAATTTATTCACAGCTTATTTAATTTGCTGTGATTTATACCGCGTTTTGATTGAGGGGCGAGTGAGGAGGCCGCGCTGCGGAGCTGGATTTGGCTGGACTGCTTTAATTGTATGAAACGAGAAGGTTTTATGGGCCCTGTTACTCGGTGTAGTACTCCGTCAGACCAGCTGCAGAGAAATGAAGCTGGACTGGAAACGGGGCGGCCGCTGATTGTGCCTCCATCATTGCGTTTTAGCTTTCTGATGGGACTCGAGTGAGCAATTTGTCTCAATTACCAACCCAAGCACTACAAGGACAGAACCTGAGGCCTGTTCCAGTGCTCACTTATTTTTGTGCTCTAATAAAGAAACAGAGTAATTGTACATCTAAAAATGTACACGGAGGCAGAGAGAGAGAGGCAGTTGGGGAAACAAAAAACTTTAGTTTAATCTCTGTAGAACTGCATAAAATCTTCAAACTGCCAGGAAAAAAAGCCACTAACCGTCAACGCTAAAGCGTTAGCGCATGCTATTTATTTTTAATCACAAATGAATTACGTCACCAAGTTTGACCCTAACTTTCACCATAAACTGGCGTGCCCAAACCCAACACATAGATTTTTTCTGGGGCGGTTTATTTGTAATCTACTGTAGCTACGGTATCCAATATACTACTTTTGAATTGAGCTAAACTGCTGATAATGTGTAGTTTAATCTAAAATATTAACCAGATAATATACTGCTATGATCAAACGCTGTCTCTGCTGCTGCTCCATTCTGTTTATACACTTAGAGCACGGTCTGTGCTGCGTTCACTGCTCACATCATCTGCGCTGCACATCCCATTAAAAAAAACTGTGTTTAAAAGCACAGCTCTTACCAATCAGAGGAGACGATGTGCTTGTGTGGTTTATTGGTGCGCATTTTGGTGCATTCAGGTTTATATGCCTGTGTGAAACCAAACCAAACAAAGGGAGAAACACTCCAAATAAACAAACTTAACAACTGATCCAGACCATAGAAACCTAAAAACTACAGGTGTGAAAATGCCCTTTTATATACTCAGCAAATCAAGTTCTAATTCAAAAATCCTTACAACCAAGCTGAGAAATTTTTTGCTCTATCCAATTCATCATGCATTTTTATTTCAGCGCCCCACATGGGTTTTATCTCCTCTTAAGCATACCTATAAGTACAGTACAGGCCAAAAGTTTGGACACACCTTCTCATTCAAATGCTATTTACATTGTAGATTCTCACTGAAGGCATCAAAACCATGAATGAACACATGAGGAGTTTTATGTACTTAACAAAAAATGAGCTGACCTCCACAGTCACCGGACCTGAACCCAATCCAGATGGTTTGGGGTGAGCTGGACCACAGAGTGAAGAAGGCAAAGGGGCCAAAAAGTGCTAAACACCTCTGGGAACTCCTTCCTTCAAGACTGTTGGAAAACCATTTCAGGTGACCACCTCTTGAAGCTCATTGAGAGAATGATGCCAAGAGTGTGCAAAGCAGTAATCAGAGCAAAGGGTGGCTATTTTGAAGAAACTAGAATATATAAAAAAAAAAACATTTTGTTAAGTACATAAAACTCCACGTGTTCATTCATAGTTTTGATGCCTTCAGTGAGAATCTATAATGTAAATAGTCATGAAAATAAAGAAAACGCATTTAAAAAGAGAAGGTGTGTCCAAACTTTTTTGCCTGTACTGTATATACTAGTATTTTAATTGACTCCACTAATATTAATATAATTGCATTTTACATTCATTACATTCATTCTTTTATTTACATTTAAATATCCACTATAAAAACTTACGTCTTAAGATGAACAAGTTCGATTAATCGCTGTTAGTCACAGAATATTGTTGTCATCAATCAATTGAATTTTCTAGCGATTTACACCACTTAAAAAAAACTTAAATTGCAAAGGAAGTCAGTAGGGAAAAATATTTTATTCGAAATAACTTTGGACCATTTCTATTGGTTCATTCATCATACATAGCTGTGGAAACTCTTCATTCCATAAAGCTCTACTCAACTATTCTTTGTTCTTGAGCTAAAATTGAAGATCACATGAAGTTTGGAGATCTGTAGTAATTGACTCTATGGAAAGTTGGTGAACTCTGCTATGGATTGTATAGAAAACAGTCCTATGAAAAAAGTTTGGGCACCGAAACTTCAACTTAATGTGCATCAACTCTTCCCTGTGAGAGCGAAGTTAATTAAAACTACATCTGCTTCTTACTGTGACATTTACTGTCACAATCACTCATCCAGGCCGCCAGACTTCATAAGCCGTGTAGCTTATGAATCATTAATAGCACACGCTCGTGCAGGAACCGTGCAACATCACCGACAGATTAACACACAAGTAACCCTTATTTACCACTGTTTCCCCCTGCTGTGTCTTCTTAATGGAACAATGTGGACTAAATGACAGCAAGCGTGTTAAACACTGGAGAGAGAGCTGTCTGTCTGCCCCGCCCCCTGCTCCCTAGACACGAAGCTCACATGGGTTGCCAGGTTGAGGAGCTTGAGACCACGTGAATACGTCGTACTCTGCAATTTGATCAGCTGACCTGTATTTACCAGTATTAAATGATCACTATACTATGATATCATTATACTGTGATTCTGCAGTACTTGATGCAGTATATCGCAAGACTCTTCTCTACTCTACTTCACATCATCTGTGTTATCGAAGAGAATAAAATGCTCCTAAATAAGCAAATAGTAGGAATTATGAATTTATTGGCGTCAGTTTTGACTGAATTAAACCACCAACATTCTTTATCGCAGGTTTACCCTATTTCTTTGATTAGCCCCACCACGTGGAGTAATGATACAATAACTTAGTCAAATGGTAAATCGATATACTATAGGTTGTTATATCGTATCAATACGATCAAAATAGTGCAATCAGTGCTTAATGTTACCTGTTTAGAAGAAAATTACATTTAACTCTACACCCGTCTTGTAGTCCTTCTGGGCTCTAAGCTCTACGTGAGTCTCCCTCTATCAAACACATTGCCCATATTCTCTCATTATGTATTTTAAAAAGGATGCCGAGTCTTTACTGCACTCGTGTTTGTCTGCCGAAGTGTTCCGTACCTGGCAGCTCAGAGTGAGGAAATGGGGGACTAGGGAATGAGCAGTGGGCAGGATCAGAGGCTAAAATACAAAGAGATTTCCGCTTAGCATGTTTCCTTGAAGGAGAACTACAATGTAAAATGGACTTTTTGTGTAGTAAAACATGATAAAATGTACTTACCTTTGATGAATAGCTTACTTACGTTCTCCCACAGCGTTCCAAGATACAGGAATTTTAACAGTTTGTCCAAACAGCTATCAGACTTCAGCCTTTTTCATCGTTATCCAAGATGGCGGTGTCCGACGATTAGCTAACTCTGGGATGTAAACAGATGTTTTTTAATAAGCTTTTTGTGCACTTTTTAAGTTATTAATGTTCCGTTTTAAATGTCAGGGCTCTCTGGATTCTAGCAAGGAGGTGTGGAGCTACTTTGAGCTACTGGATAACGGTGGAAAAAGCGATTTTTCTGCATTTTTTATGCCCTGTGTCACCCAGTTTGAAGGGTGTTTGGACAAACTGTCTGGATCTCAGAGTTCTCCTTTAACATATCATGATACATCCACATTGTTTTGTGAGTTAGTACAGAAAATATAAAACATATTGCAGATTGCAGCTCTTTGTTCTGTACCGTGCACCTACGCCTGACATCACGTATGACTTTATTCCAGGCCGCGTGCAGATCGATCATAAGGGGAAGGAATATTGATTTCTATACCTGCTGCACAGACCGGGTTTAATAGAGTACAGCGCACACCCGCAACTCTCTTAACCCCACTAATATTTGAGTTTATAGTTAAATGCAGAGCTTGGTGGAGAGTGTTTGTTGACTGTAGAGTTGTCAGTGTGTGTAAGAGCATCAGAGGTCTCTGTTTAAAGATCTCTAGAAGCTTCTGGTGTGTTTGACTTGGTCAGCATCAGAGCTCTGAATTATTAGCTGCTGAATATTCATGAGCTCATCAAAAAGCAGCTTTATTGACAGTTGAGGAGCTTCACCAGTGAGGAGCACTGTTGAGCATGTTGGAAGATTTTAGCAGTGCACAAAAGGGGTTAAATGTGTGAATCTGAAGTGTTATATGTTGCTACATGGTTGCTAGAGTGATGCGAAATAAGCCATTTCTGCATTTCTGTGCTTTTGCATACCTCAGGCGACTCTGTTTGTGGCGTGCTTGTGGCTTTTTCCTCATCACTCTCCCATACAGCTTCTCCTTGTGCAAAGTATGCTGTATTGTTGACCGATGCACAGTGACACCATCTGCAGCAAGATGATGCTGCAGCTCTTTGGAGGTGGTCTGTGGATTGTCCTTGACTGTTCTCACCATTCTTCTTCTCTGCCGTTCTGATATTTTTCTTGGCCTGCCACTTCTGGGCTTAACAAGAACTGTCCCTGTGGTCTTCCATTTCCTTACTATGTTCCTCACCGTGAAAACTGACCGGTTAAATCTCTGAGACAACTTTTTGTATCCTTCCCCTGAACAACTATGTTGAACAATCTTTGTTTTTAGATCATTTGAGAGTTGTTTTGATGAGCCCATGATGCCACTCTTCAGAGGAGATTCAAATAGGAGAACAACTTGCAATTGGCCACCTTAAATACCTTTTCTCATGATTGGATACACCTGGCTATGAAGTTCAAAGCTCAATGAGGTTACCAAACCAATTTTGTGCTTCAGTAAGTCAGTAAAAAGTAGTTAGGAGTATTCAAATCAATAAAATGATAAGGGTGCCCATACTTTTGCACCGGTCAAATTTTGGTTTAATGCATATTGCACATTTTCTGTTAGTACAATAAACCTCATTTCAATCCTGAAATATTACTGTGTCCATCAGTTATTAGATATATCAAACTGAAATGGCTGTTGCAAACACCCAAATATTTACAACTAAAAATGATTAAGATTAATAGGGGTGCCCAAACTTTTTCATATGACTGTAGCTGATATAGCTGTATCTATTCAATTGCACGTGTGCGTATGTTGATTACTTTGGTATTGTAGTTGGACACTATGATGTTGCAAAGTGATTTTTAAGTGATTACTATGGTTACAATATGGTTGCTTTGGTGTTGTTATGTGATTGTTATGGTGTTGCTAAGCTGTTGTGTTGTTAAGTGGTTACTAGATGGTTGATTTACCATTTTTGGATAATTATTATATTCTTGGTGATTGGTATAGTGTTACTAAATGGTCCCTAAATTGCTATGGTATCACAGGTGGTTGCTTTGTTATTGGTAAATTGTGCCTGGTGGCTGATATGGTGCTTCTAATTGTAACCAGGTGTTTTTTTTTAGTGTTGACTGTTGTATTATCCATGGTGGTTGCTATGGTGTTGCTAGGTGGTCACTAGACAGACAGACAGACAGACAGACACTCACCTACTCACTTTATTGATCCCATAACATCAACTAAGTGGATGCTAAGGTAATCCCTGTGGTTGCCAAGTAATTGCTAGATGGTTACTATATATGGTATACCTAGTGGCTGCTTTTGTGTTGCTAAGATATTACAAGGTGGTTGTTTTGATGCTGTTAAATGAATGATATTGTGATTATGATTATTTTTCCTGGTTATTGCCATGGTGTTGCTAAGTGATTGCTATGCTTGTCCACTGGATTCTATGGTATTCCAGGTGGCTGCTGTAGTGTTGCTATCTGGTTATTACATGGTTGCTCTGGGCTGGCCACATGGTTGCTATGGTGATGTGTTGTTGCTATGGTATCTCACGTGGCTGAGTGGTTACTAGGTGGTTGATTTAGTGTTTCTCTGTTGTGATGTGATGATAGCCTTACTGATTGTTGTTTCGAAGTGATAGGCCTGGTGTGGTTGCTATGGCGTCCCACGTGGTTGAGTGGTTACTATAGGTGGTTGATTTGGTGTTTCTCTGTTGTGATGTGATGATAGCCTTACTGATTGTTGTTTCGAAGTGATAGGCCTGGTGTGGTTGCTATGGCGTCCCACGTGGTTGAGTGGTTACTATAGGTGGTTGATTTGGTGTTTCTCTGTTGTGATGTGATGATAGCCTTACTGATTGTTGTTTCGAAGTGATAGGCCTGGTGTGGTTGCTATGGCGTCCCACGTGGTTGAGTGGTTACTAGGTGGTTGATTTAGTGTTTATCTGTGTGATGTGATGATAGCCTTACCGATTGTTGTTTTGAAGTGATAGGCCTGGTGTGGTTGCTATGGCATTCCACGTGGTTGCTGTGGTGTTGTTGAGTGGTTACTAGTTGGTTCATACAGTTATTTTAATTATAATTATCTGGATTATAATAATCCAGGAGTGCTCTTCACTACTGTAAAATGTTAAAATAGAATGTAGACTAAAACAGTGAACGTGGGATAGCTGTATAATAGAGTCATCACTGTGGAATGAAGCCTGTGGAACGTTCTGGATTCAGCTGTCCATCCTCGTGCTGTATTGTTCTAGCTGTGATGGTGAAAGCAGGAGGTTTCACATGCGGGACTCTGTGGCTCGTCCCGCGGAGGCCGGCGAGTCTGCGGCGTCTGATAACAGCTCTGTTGAGGCCTGTAATCTCTACCTGCTGAGGTGTCTGTGTAAACCGCCCGCTTAAATTCCCCCTGCCGACGGCCACCGGCGGCTCCGCTAAGGATGATTTACGCCGCTCTGATGGATCAGGACCACTAAGGTCTGTCCCGTGGGTATCCGTGTGGGAGAATGCTAATAGAGGCAGAGCCTGCCCTGGGAGGATGCTGCCTTTTTTCTGTTAGACTGGGAACAGCTTTACCTATCTAAATCTCAACCGTAACTGCATTAAAACTGCGCTCCGTTCAGCAGAAGGGGTTTTCCTTCTTTTCTGTATTTTGTGTTGATTCTATATGAACAGTACTCAGTTAAAGAAGACGGGAGTGCTCTTCAAAGTTTGCTTTGTTAAAAAAGTTTGTAATTTTCTAATCCTATGTCTTTGCTATCGTAACGACGGGAAAAGTGCATCTTGCATGACTCGAAACGCGCAAAAAGGCATGCACTAATTCTCTAAATGTATCATATATATGTTTTGGATGTAATGTGAATAAACCAGTTTCAACCAATCAGCATGTTTGCCATTTTTTAAGTGCCAGGTGTGCTCTGACTTTGGCAGGTTGGTATTTTAACAGTGCAGTGCTTTTTTGCTTCTTAGCAATGTTATTTTATGTAGTGTTCTGTTTATTGTTGATGTAAACGTTGGGTTTTTGCACTGCTGCCTGTCCAAGATAGCAATGAACGTCTGATGTTTTGAGCATTGCCCTGTTGAAAAAAAGCAAACCAGGGAGTGTGTGTTTAGAAAAGGTAGGGCCACTGGTTGCAGGACCTCATTAACACATTGTTCGATTAACAAAATGCCTGTAATGAAGTCAGTCTCGCATGACTACACACCAAGTTTCATTCCTGTTAGTTGATTCCTTCTGTATGCAACTACAGTATATGTTTGTATCGATAAGTGTGTATGAGGTGCATAGGTGAACTTCGTAAAGTGTCCACTGTAAAGAAACTCATGATAAGTGTTTGTAATAAAGTATAAGGTGAGTTATAGTTATATCTGATCTCTCTATTGATCGGCTGTTCGGAACAGCTGTTGGTTGAATATTCTGACATTTGGCTGACAAACATCAATGCTTGATTTATGCCCCATCATTAACTCCGTGCCAGAAGATTAAAACTAGCTCTGCTAAGTTTTATGCTGTTTAATATTGTGTACCATCTGAGAAATGTTACAGAGATCTTAATAATGACCTGTAGGGACGTAGGAATTCATTTTTCAAACGGCAGCATCACATCTGCTGCACTTAAACTATATGACAAGCAAGTTTTTAAAAAGGTCACCTCATAAGCTGTGTTGTAAGGAGTGGAAACTTTTTGTAGTTTTTATTATTTATTGTTCCTACATTGTAAATTAATACCAAAGTCGTTCAGATAAAGAAGGAACACATAAGGAACTTATGTAGTAACAAACTTATGTAGTTAAACAAACCAAAATACTCTGTGGTTTCTAAATGGCTGGAAACTCTGATGAACTTATCCTGCGCAACAGAGGGAACTCTTGCCCTGTTTTTTCCTGAGACATGCCTGATGAGAGCCAGTTTCATCATAACAATCTTGATAGTGCACATTGAATTCTGCCGTGATTTGGGTAGCCGCGGTTTTATGTTTTTTAGACAGCTTCCTCTTACAGTGTCCACAGTTAATCCTGTTGAATGTGGTTCGTCCTTCTTGGCGGTATGCTGACATTACCCTGGATACCGTGGCTCTAGATACATCACAAAGACTTGCTGTCTTGGTCACAGATGCGACAGCAAGATGTGCACCGACAATTTGTCCTCTTTTGAACTCTGGTATGTCACCCATAATGTTGTGTGCATTGCAATATTTTGAGAAGGGTATAGCTGCAGCCTGGAGCACCTCCAAAGGGGAGGAACATACCTCCAAACAGGCGGAGCCTACCTCCAAGTAGGATGGTGCTTGATGGGGCTTGGTGTTACGCGGTATGGTGTTTTTCACAACGTTTTGTGCTTGTAAATAACCCGAAAGATTAATCAATTCATCTATTTCGTTTATTAAATGATTATTTATTTTAAAATGCATTTTCTAAGAGTCTAAAAGCATGTTGTGCACATTGCAACCACATTTTATTTATTTAAAACATTTAAACATTTGCCATGCTGTGAATATTTCAAATCATAAAATAGTAAAGATCTAAATAATAAAGGCAGTTGTTTATTCATAGCCAATAATATTATAAATACATACACACTACACGTATTTTATTATATTGACATTTAAGAAATATAAATAATCAATAACTGTTGACTAATATATTTATTGACATCCATGAGCTTTTTAATCACGGAGGACTTTTTTGTGGCATTCGGCAGAGAAATGGAGCTGTGTTGAGTGAGGTCTCCCTGCCTTACGATGTAGAGTTTTATATAATATAATATAATATAATATAATATAATGTGATAGTACATTCTATGTAACATTAAATTTGATGTAATAGAATAAAAGTATTAATAATAATCACGGAAGACTTTTATTATGACATTCGCCGGAGCCGTGGTGAGAGAGGTCTCGAGCCGTATACTGTTGGTGGACTTCCCACTTGGATGTAAGCCCCTCCCCTTTGGAGCTGTGGACTTCCCATTTGGAGGTAAGCCCCTCCCCTTTGGAGGTGCTCCAGTCTGCAGCAATACATACTTGAATATTTTGAGCATAACTGTGTTCTTACCCTGCTAATTAAACCTTCACACTCTGCTCTTACTGGTGCAATGTGCAATTAATGAAGATTGGCCACCAGGCTGCTCCAATTTAGACATGAAACCTCCCACACTAAAATGACAGGTGTTTCAGTTTCATTGTCCAACCCCTGTATCTCCAGAACAGCAACTTTACAGGAGAGAGAAAAAACCTTGTAAACTTTTAATGGAAGTCAATGGAAGAAGAGTTTGTTCCAGATCATTTTGAAGAGTTTCTAATGGTCTGTTCATCAAGAAATTCTGACACAGTGTAAAGAAAAGTTTGTCTGTTTAAATTATGTACTAAACTAAAAATTGGACAGCGACTATATACATAAAAAACATACAAGTATTTCCAGAAGTTATCGTAGATGCCTGTCATTCAATGATTCAATGATTACCCTAACACAAAATCCTGTTTAGTTTTCTCTGAAGCATGTTTGTCTCTAAGGATACGCTTGTTAAGAGTGTAGATTTTGAATTATATCTGTTATATCTTTAGTTTGCTCTTTTTTTTTTTGGATGAGCTCTGGACAGAACATTCAAATTTAAGTCAACAGGCTTTCTGTTCTTTTCTAAAGCACAGAGTAATTTGTAAAAATGATCATCTATGGTAACTGATATGGGAGATTAGGTTGAAAAACGCTGCAGTGCTCCTTTAAAAGGGTGTCGACCTTCACAGTCCAGCTTCTCCTCATCACTTTGTGTATCACGATTGTGCTGAGCAGGTCTTGGCTGGGCGCTGGACTGAAGGTGCGGAGGTGTGTGAATCGAACTTCTGAGTCAGTGAGTCACTTCCATAATTAATCACGTCAACTTTACTCTTACAACCTCTACAGTACTCTATATATAGCTCTGGAAAAAAAAAATAGAGAACACTTAAAAATGATGAGTTTCTTTGATTTTACCAAATTGAAAACCTCATATGGTTTTCCAAAAGCAGTGTGTAAGACTGGTGGAGGAGAACATGGCAAGATGCATGAAAACTGTGATTAAAAAACAGGGTAATTCCACCATACTTAAAGCTAAAGACCAACCAAATATTAGAGTGTGTGACTTTTTTTTGTTGTTGTTGGCCAGGCAGTGTACCTTCGCATTGTGTTTTTTCAGTTTGTATGCATTGTTCTGAGGCTGGATTGTGGGACTGAAGCTGTGGAGATGGAAGGAGGGAGCTGAATTTGATGGCAGTGATAAGACTCCCTGTCCAAACCCCAATCCCTCATCCATCACTGAATGCTGCAGCTCAGCAGCTACCTACGTATGCGTGTGTCCTGCAAAGCTGATGGACTAACACTGCTGCAGCTGAGCTGTGGGTCTCATATAGTGAAAAAATGACTTGTAGTAGTACAGAAAAAAATATTAATTTGCTTGTTTACCTGCCATTGCTAATTTATCACTGTTTATAATACCTGTTCATTTATCTTAACTCTTAAATTAAGTTTTGTGATTTTAAATATAGAGTATAAGAGTTGTCAGCTTTTTAGCTCAGGTTATTATGTTTGTCTACTGAAGTGGAAATTTGGAATGAATTTAAAATTGTGACGTATTGCTCCTGCAACTATTTATTTGCGTATTGGGTCTGTCTCCCTCTTCCCTTCACTCACCATCAGTGTGTAGTTGTTCCCCTCTACAACTACCTTCCCTTGTGTATTGTGTTTGTTTTATGCAACGGTTGACTAGCCAGCCTTAAAATGTCACTGGCAAAAGTAAAGCTAAGCTAAGTAAACAAAACTGTAACAATAAAAAAAAAAACATTATTTTAAAATCAGACGAGCGCTAGATGTTAATCTACACAGATTTCCTTTCTGAAAACAGTTTTTGGGTGCGTAAAGCTCTTCCATTTATTCACAGTAAGCTTAGATTTCCAAATTTCTCCAGCACTAAAGCTGGAGCATTTGCATTAGCTGCTAACGGCTAACACTACACCAATTAACCTGAGTGCTCCAGTAAACCAGGGGGATATTAGCTAGCGGTTTGTCCCATGTAGCTTCTTCTAACATGGTAAATGCGCAGGCTAGAGTCTGATATACTCACCTCTGAATGATAAAAGGGCTAGCTCGATTAGTGACTAATGCTAATGCTGCTCCAGCAGTGCTAGCTGGGGTTAGCAGCACAATACTCACCTCTGAATGGCTAAAGAGCTAGCATGGTTAGCGACTAATGGCAATGCTTCTCTAGCAGTGCTAGCTGGGGTTAGCAGCAGGCTATAGTCCGAAATACTCCTCTCTGAACGATAAAAGAACAAGCTCGGTTAGTGGCTAATGCTAATACTGCTCTAGCAGTGCTAGCCAGGGTTAGCAGCAGGCTGCAGTCCAATATACTTCTCTCTGAATGGCAAAAGAGCTAGCACGGTTAGCAACTAATGCCAATGCTGCTCCAGCAGTGCTAGCTGGGGTTAGCAGCATAATACTTATCTCTGAATGGCTAAAGAGCTAGCATGGTTAGCAGCTAATGCTAACACTGCTCCAGCAGTGTTGCTGGGGTTAGCAGCATCATACTCCCCTCTGAATGGCTAAAAAGCTAGCATGGTTAGTGAGTAATGCTAATACTGCTCCAGCAGTGCTAGCTGGGTTTAGCAGCTGCCTACAGTCCGATAATACTCCCCTCTGAATGGGAAAATAATGGTTAGCAGGTAATGCTAATGCTACTGAATGAGAATTAAACTGATGCCTTTTGATCTTTTCTCAGACAGCCACCAGCTTAACAACACTAGGCAACCAAAGCGCTCAGAGAAACCTGCTGAATTCCCAGCTCTTTTCCTTTGCTCCTAATGGCTAGTAATGATCGTGACCGGCAGCATCTGGCTAGAATTGTCCATGCAAACAGGTAAGTGGCATCAAAATTCAATTTAAGAGATTTCACACACACATCACATCCCACAGATCAGTACAGCGTTCTTTAGCTTCCGTTAGTTCCTGATGTGTCAGTGTATTTACTGGCATGTCAGTGTATGCTGCTTCTGTAAGCTCCCCACAGTGCTGTAAACCAGCCAATAAAAACAGAGCTTTTTTTTCATGAGTCCACAGTAAAAGGTAAATCAGCGTGTTTTATTCTGAGAGAAAATAACAGGGTTGTTAATGGGTTTGTAAAATTGTGTTAACAGCTAAAAATGCTCAATAAATCTTTTTTGACACCTTTAAAGAGGCTTTTAAATTACGGGATTCTACCTTTCTTGTGGAAAAAATGGAGAGATATTACACAAAAAAGGAGAAAAGGAACGTTCCATTCACGCGGCACCAACTATCAAGCTTCTCTCACACTCTGATCACTCTGATGTTTGATGGAATAAAATCACATCCAAAAAAATCTCAGTTGCAGAAAATGTTTGATGTTTTCAGCTCGATTTTGGCCAGAATCTGGAAGTGTAAACTCTTCACCAACTCGGGTCTGAATGAACTCCTTCAGCAGCAAATGAAAACCGACACTAAAAAGTAAGAATACAAACAATTTCCCTTAAAAACTCTTCTGCCAATATTAGCACAAAATAATTGACACAAAAAACCATCACATCATAAACACAAAGATGTGAAAAGTATGCACATTCTTTACTCAGTACAGATAATAAAAAATAGTACTACTTCTGTAGTAGTTGAAGTATCAACTCAAGCTTTTTACTCTTAAAGTAAAAGTGTAAAAGTACTGCTTTTAAAACTACATAAATTATAAAAGTAAAAGTAATGTAACAAGAAAAAAATAAAGCCATTAAGAACCAAAGCTTAGACCAAACCACAAAGTCCCATAGTGCACTAACCCCTCTAAAAACCGTCTAATCATAAACACATATAAATCATAAACCGTCTCATCATAAACATGTGAAAAGTATGCACAATCTTTACTCAGTATAGAGTTTAAAATACTTCTGTAGTAGAGGAAGTATCAACTCAAGCTTTTTACTCTTTAAAATAAAAGTGTAAAAGTACTTAAAACTCAAAAGTACTTAAAGTATAAAATTTAAAGTGATGTAAGGAGGAAAAAATAAAGCTATTAAGAACAAAAGCTTAGACCAAACCACAAACTCCCATAGTGCACTACTCGTTGATAAATTTGGGATGCACTAGTGTCAGCTACATATATACCCAAAGAAATTGAATATATTTTACTACAATGCAAATATATTAAAATTAAAACTTAGTCGGAGGTTTGTCTGGAGTTCTCTTGAGTCTCTGCACGGATCATTTTCATACTAGGCTACATACGTCTGCTATGTTCTTGCTGGAGTGTGTGTGTGGGGGGTACGTGTGCAGGTGTGTTGGATCACAGTATAAACCAGAAACTGTAAAAAAAGATGGACGCTGTGTCACCGTTCCAGTTCATTTTAATAAAAATGAAGCCAAAATCTTCCGCCATGTTGGCGATCCTGAAACCCAAGTCCCCGGTCCCGGTCCCACCCATACAGTCATTGCCTTTTACAATAACCACATCTTTTTGAATAGAGCTGAATTACGTTTAAAAAAAAATAATTTTGTGGGAATATAAAAATTTACAATATAAGAAGAGGTTACACTAGCTGTTGCATTTACATAATGGTAGTAGAATTACAGTATATTGGAGAAAAAAAAAACGTGATTGAAATTTTTCTGTTTTGCCATTGAAACCTGTGGGGATGGGTGGGGTTACACAGCTTTCTGCAACCGAACAGCAGGGGGCGCCCGACCTGTGGTGGCTTCACTTTTGAGAGACGATGCTCTGTCCAGCTATACACAATATATGGTATAAACCAACAGGGTGTCAGAATGGTATATGTTTATACGTCTCTACATCCAATCACAATCAGATTCACTCTATCTGGATGGAGAGATTTATCTGGATAGGGGTTTTATTACTTTGAACGATGAGAAGGCGGAATAAAAACGAGCTGAAATGAAATAGGAGTAACGAGGCTGTTTTTAAAATGTAAGGAGAAAATTAATTACTCTAGTAAAGTATAGATAACCAACGTTTCTACTTAAGTAAGATAATAAATTATTTTTTTATTGTAACTTGACACCTCTGGTATGTATTATCATTAGAATATTAATAACCAGGAACTACCACTTACTTTATTGGTCAGTGTGCCTTTGTATTCTAATATGCAGGGTAGTTACAGGTAATGGGACTACAAGAGGAAAGGGACTACAGAAACACACACACACACACACACACACATATACGCGACCTATTCTTCTCAGGGACCATCTCATCATCATCTTTAATGCCAGCTCATAAAACAAGCTATAACCTACCAACTTAGCAGACTCTGAATGCGTCTAGGTGTGTGTGAGTGTGTCACCCTCCCCCCCGAGGGGTTCCCATCTGGGCGTGTGTGTTGCGTGGGCAGGCAGGCGGGGATTAGGAGGGAAAGTTTGGATTGATATGGTCTGACTGAAGGGGTCATCCAGCGACCTCACGCTCCTCATTATCACACGCCGGCTGAATGAGAAGCAGGAGACGGAGCTGAGCTGCAGCTTAATACCCCCCTAATGGCACTGTTCACCCCTTAAACACACTCACACACACCACGGGGGGCATGTTAATGCCCTAGGCTTTAGCTCCCACTATCTGGGTGCCATGTTTAATAATCCCGAGTGGGACAGTGTCCTGTTTTGTAAGAGATATTGCTGGTATTGTGTTGCATTAAGTGCGGTTCTCTACACTGTCAGTTTGGCCTGTCATGATCTCCACTAAGAAGGACTTAGAGAACAGAAACCACCAGACACGATCATTTAGAAAGTAACAAGCCAGGATTTTTGTCAATTGTCTGTCTGATATTACACCACTAAATCTCAGGGATTTCTATTCAAGTGATTGGATGGATGGATGGATGGATGGATACTTAGATAGATAGATGGATGGATGGATGGATGGATGGATGGATGGATGGATGGATAGATAACATTTCTCCCAGATTCCAAATAAATATATTGTCATTTAGAGCATTTATTTGCAGGAAATGAGAAACGGCTGAAATAAAAAATAAAAAACGTTGCAGAGCTTTCAGACCTCAAATAATGCAAAGAGAACAAGTTCATATTCATAAAGTTTTAAGAGTTCAGAAATCAATATTTGGTGGAATAACCCTGGTTTTTAATCACAGTTTTTGTGTACCTTGGCATGTTTTCCTCCTCCACCAGTCTTACACACTGCTTTTGGGTAACTTTATGCCGCCACTCCTGGTGCAAGAATTCAAGCAGTTCAGCTTGGTTTGATGGCTAGTGATCATCCGTCTTCCTCTTGATTATATTCCAGAGGTTTTCAGTTTGGTAAAATGAACTTCTTTGTTATGTTAAAAGTGCACATTTTGTTATATATTTTTTGGTGTGTGTGTGGTTTTGCATGTTTAATTTTGAAGCCTTGACCCGGAGGTCACTGTGAAGCTCGTTATAGATGAGATCAGAGTGCAGTGAAAGTATCTGTGACTGCATCTGCTGCATACTATTACACTGCTGTAACTCTGCTGTCTGATAAACAAATATCTGAGCGAGGAAGATCTGGACAGATCAGTCAACATCGATATTGTGCTTAATTGTTTTCTTCTGTAATCTCATACACAATCCCGCATTGTGCTGCTGAACCTGCTGACTTGACTTCTATCGATCGGAATGTTTTCTCTGACAAGGGCATTTAACCCCCCACTTTTAATCTCTCTTTGTTTTGCTAATGTATTTAATTACCTGCACATTTCTGCGACTTTTTGCTGAGCTAGCTTTACGTTATCCTGTACTCTAGAGACTGTGAAGATACTGATGGGTAAGGCTGTTTCTGAATTTTCCCAGTAAATAGAGATAGATTTGGCTGCCAGCTGTCCCATTTATCTGGATCATTAGCATATGGGAAATATTGCATTATTATACAGGCTTTTAAACTAAATTAAAAACTCAGAGTTTTTATCTACTTTTCATTAGAGTATTAAAAATGTATTTCATCGCCAAACTGCATTGATTAGTTAACATTATGTCAAAAAGAGAAATATTCATACATTTATGTGCTTCCACTGGATTGTGCTGTCAGAAAAATATATATATAAAAAAATACATATTTAAAAATGTGATGAAGCCTCTATTCTACTGTTCTACTAAGTTGAGGAGACCAATAGTATAACTCTTAAAACTAAATACTTAAAAAAACGATCACGATACTTAAAAAAAGTCAAAAATAAGTAAAAAAAGAATAAACTTCGCATTTCATGTCTTTGAACTCAAGTCAAAACAAGATGCCCCAACACCAGGAGGGTGAAGACTAGCACATGCCTCCTCTGATACATGTAAAGTCCATGTGACACCAGCATTGCCGAGTAGCATCAAAGCGCACTCGGAGGAAAGCGCAGTGACTCGGTTCCGATACATCAGCTCACAGACGCCTCGTGCTGATCGACATCACCCTTTGAAATGATGAGGGGAAAGAAAGAGAGCCATCTACCCACCCAGAGAAAGAGAGAGCAAGGCCAATGGTGCTCTCTCGGCGCTCTGGCAGCTGATGTCAAGCTGCTTGAACAGGATTCGAACTCTGAGTTCTCCATTTTCAGAGGAACAAGGTTAAAGAACAGTTTGCATCTTGTGAAAGAGAAAATTACACGAAGAGCCCTTAATACACATAAGCCGTCAAAAGTTTGGACACATCCTAAATTCAGTGTTGTTTTATTATTTTAAAAGTTTCTGCATTGTAGATTAATGCTTAGCTTTATGAGGTAGAGTCACCTGGAATTCAGGCTTTCAGTTAACAGCTGTGCTGAACTCGCCAAGAATGAATTACTTGAACTTCTTTCTCCCCTTAATGTGTTTGAGAGCATCAGTTGTAAAGTTGTGAAGAGGTAAAGTTGGTATACAGTGATTAGCTCTGTTTAATTAATGTTCTAATCCACCATATTATTTATTTAATTAAGTAAAGAAAAGAAAAATACCTTTCTGCAGTCACAAAGACCATCAAGAAGGTTATGATGAAACTGGCTCTCTCTATTTTGGTTTAATTAACACTTTAAAGTTACTATATGATTCCTTATGTGTTCCTTCAATGTAGGAAAAATGTCTTCAATGTCTTTAAAAAAACAAACAAAAAAAAATCCGCCCACCAGAAATTCAGCTTAGACCTAGTCTTCCTAATAAGGTCATGAAATCTTATTGGCTGCTCAGGATCTGAGCTGTATTTCTGAAGGGCGGTATTTAAGAGTGCTGCACATCCTAAAAGCTCTATTTACTGCTGGAGTGCCTCTTTTAAAACAGTATTGATCCTTCAGGTTTAGTTATACACTGAACAGATTGCTCTGGCTCTGATACACAAAAGTGTCACAGCAGCCATTTAATCAATTAAGCTCCAACAACTGAGAGCAATAGAATTTTTATTTGTATCTTTCAGAAAAGGATCAGTCATTCAGGATGTAGTGAAACATGATAACGACTACAAACTTTTGTCGAATAGCCCACCTTCATACACCCCAAGCATTACAAAATATAGGGCTTTTAGCCGATGCTCCCAACAGGCTTACAATACTAGTGATAGGGGCATAGTGTTTCCCATGCCAAAAAATATATTATTTTTTATACTATTTTTACACCATTAACAACCATCTCAAAGTAGCTCCACGTTTTATTGGTAGAATTCTGAGGTTGTTGACATTTAAAATGAGTCACTGATAACTTTTAAACTGCACAGATATTAGTCTATTTAAAAAAACTATTTATACACACAGTACCTTCTGTTAGTTCTCCTGGTGCTACAATCTGAAATTAAGTCACGATAAGTCAACTGATGAGCACGAATGAATAGGTAGGATAGGGGAACAGATTGAACTCCTTGCAATATTTGCTAACTTTTCACGATTATTCATGTGACTTATCAACTGTAGTTTCATTCATGCTTCTTAATCGACTTAGCGTGAGTTAATTTCAAAGATAGTGGCTCCTCTGAGAATTAACTGAAGGTACTGTGTGTTTAAAAACAGTCTTTTTAATAATTGATCTATTTTTACCGGTGTAAAAATAGAGACATATTTGCATGTGTAAAGTTATGCCCCTATCACTAGAATTGTAAGCCTGTTGGGAGCATCGGCTAAAAGTGCTATATTTGAGAATGCTATAGGGTAAATGGAGATGAGTCACTCAACAAAAGTTTGTATTCAATATTATGTTTCACTCAACTCAAGTCCTTTTCACACCAAATTTCTCCTTTAAAGAGAGTCACTAAACCCTAAACCAGGGGTCGGCAATTAAGTTTGCTATGGGCCAGATATTTTCAAAGCCATTACATGGCGAAGCCACAAATAAAAAAAAAAATCTGTTTTGGAAAATGAAGTGTAATGGGATGGAGTGCTACAGACTAGTAGCTCTCCAGCCCAGAGGGTTGTTGAACCCAATTGCAGAACAGTAGATCTCAAAGCAGGTAAACCCAAGAAGAAAGGAAAAAAAAAAAGTAAAAACACACCTCTCCTCACGCAGGATTGAACCTGTGTCGTCAGGGTTAGGTTCGCTGCCTCAGCTAGTGAATTGGGACATGGCCGGGAAAAAATGCCCTTATGCGGAGATAGGGAGCCCAAGAACGGGTGGAAAAACGAAAATGGGTGGAAACTAAAGTCACGCTGAGCGCCACAGAGAGACAGGTGAGGAATGTAAACAAAGGCTCACCAGATAAGAATTTTATTCTTTTTTTTTTTTTTTTTTTTTTTTCATTATCGTTCACTATAGTTCAAACAACCTCACGGGCCAGATGTTTTTAATGCCACATCTGGCCTGTGGGCCGCCTATTGCCAAGCTTTGCCCTAAACTATATATTTTTGTTATTAATTGCTGAAATGTGTTACTTTGAAGTAATGAAACATACCAGTGCTGCTTAAAATTTTGCTACAAAATTCTTAAACTTTAAAAAAACACTTTTATTGTGGTAATTTCCACCTCAGCAGCGCCCCCTCAGGTTCAACTGTGCTATAGACGTGGATGATGTTTCTGTGTACTTTGGTATGCTCCTGCTGACGTCCAGCTCAGCCAATCAGCTCTTCCTCCTCCCCCGCCTCTAAACCCATACATCACCCAATGGTTCTCCCAAATTACCCCTCCCATTTTTTAGCCTTTTCCAAATTTAACCTGAGGATTGAGTCAGCAAAAATAAAGGGGTTTATTTCCTCTTTAATGCTGCACACAGATGCAAAAAAAAAAAAAAAAAAAAAGGACTTATTTCAAAGGTTTTTTTTTTATACATTTTTGATACCACCCACATTATTAATAATAGCGGACCTTCTGCTCATTGTCTAATCAGCATGTGTCATGTTCCTATAGCTCAGAGAGCATCACAGTTGCTTCCCATTAAACCTGTACCTCAGCCTCGCCTCTCAGGCCCCATCACCAATCTGTTCACAGCTCTCTGAAAGTTTTATGGAGGCGTGATTGGAGGTTTGGGGCTTTCCAGTGTAGATGATTAGACACCTGAATACTGTATTAAAGAGCCCCCTACACACACACTCACACACACACACACACACATACCCACGCCCAGCTATAGCCATCTGTCCCTCTCTAGTCTCTGCCCACCACACCCCTCCTCTGTGCACAGCTGGCTCTGACATAGTTCTAGCGGCTGTGCAGCTGTGCTGTGGCCCTGTGGTACACAGTCACAGACACATCCACAGCTATAGATAGAATAGGGTGCGTAATATAGAACTCACATTAATACATCATTCACATGCTAAAAAAAAGTCACAAGACAATAGCTTGGACTGTAAATTGATCCTGTAAAATTGTTACCTCACACTGTACAACCATACAGTACTATAGAAGGCTCATAATAACACCTACAGTGAACAGTGAGAGCAGCAGTTGGTAATGGTATGATCATGACTGGCAGCATCTGGCTAGAATTGTCCATGTGAACAGACAAACCACTCTGTCAGAAATCAATCACATCCACATTCAATGCAGGAGACCCCCCACACACGTATATCCCATAGTTCAATTCAGCATTCTTTTTCAGAACGTGGCAAAAAACAAGCCAGAAGTAATGAACTGACAGGAATTTAATATGGCGCACATTACCAGACCTTAGTATCTCAAAATAATGACTTACTACCTCAAAATGACGATTTATAATCTAATTTGTACCTCAACATAATAAGAATGGCTCTCAAAATTAGAAAATAGCATCTCAAAATGACAACTTTGTACCTCAAAATAACGATTTAGTACCTTAAAACAATTTTATATCTCAAAATAATGACTTAGTACTTCAAATTAATTACTTTGTACTTTAAAATAATGACTTAGTACCTCGAAATAATTACTTTGTACTTTGAAATAATGACTTAGTACCTCAAAATAATTACTTTGTACCTCAAAATAATTACATTATTACCTCAAAATAATTACTTAGCATCTTAAAATGACAACTTAGTACCTAAAAATAACGATTTATCATCTCAAAAAAATGACTTTTTACCTCAGAATAATGTCTTAGTACTTAAAAATGATATTTCCTCAAAATATTACCTTAAAATTACAATATTTGTGCCACAAAATAATGCCTTCTTATCTCAAAATAATAGCTTTGTACCTCAAAATAATGACTAAGTACCTCAAAATAAGTACTTAGTACCTCAAAATAATAGCTTTTTACCTTAGAATAATAACTTACCACCTCAAAATAATGATTTAATACCTCAAAATGACAACTATGTATCCAGCATAATGGCTAAGTTTCTCAAAATAACAACTTACTACCTCAAAATAATGACTTAGTACCTCAAAGTAATTTCTTAGTATCTCAACATAACTAGAGATGCTCTCAAAATAATAAAATTGCATCTCAAAATTACATATTGCACCTCAAAATAATGATTTAGTACCTCAAAATGAAGATTACTCATGTAATCTGCTGCATCCTTTAAATATACCTCTAAGTGTAATTACTAGACTTTTACAAGAGTGCAGCAATGGAATAGTGGGTGGTAGACTACCTCTACTCGCAGTACCTCAACTTTTTACCTCAAAATAACTTCTAGGTACCTCAAAATAATTACATTCTTACCTCAAAATAATTACCTAGTATCTCAAAATGACAACTTTGCACCTCAAAATAATCACTTAGTATCTTAAAATGACAACTTTGTTCCTCAAAATAATGACTTATTACCTCAAAATGACATCTTTTTACCTCAAAATAATGACTTTGAACCTCAAAATGACTTTGTACCTCAAAATAATGACTTATTACCTCAAAATAATGACTTAGTACCTCAAAATAATTTCTTAGTAGCTCAAAATAATGAAATAGCATCTACAAATTACAACTTTGTCCCTCAAAATAATGAGTTAGTACCTTAAAATAATGACTTTTAGTATTTTGAAATGATTAATTCATTGTCTAAGCGGCTGCATTAACCGAGTATGCTCCTGAGTGTTATTATTATTATTATTTTATTAGATATCAGCTCTATACTGTGCAGATTGAACTGAACTCACCTCTATAGACTACTGTATATAAACTACCTGTACTTGCAGGCGAACACACAGGCCAGCCAACAGATCGCACTGCTGCTTTATCACTTTGACACACTACCACAGTGAGGAGAACACGACGGTGTGTGTTTATGTGTGTGTATGTGTATTTGTGTGTGTGTGTGTGTCCCAAGGAACTGTCCTAGGTCATTATCTTAATCTTCCTCTGGTCTGGTTTGGAAGTGGTGGTGTTCTGTACACACTGATGAGGAGAGACGGTAAAGATCAGGGCTGGATTAATACCTGTGCTGTACAGGTGTAAAGGTGCGGGTTCAGACTGCAGGCTGCTGTTAATTGAGAGGACAGTTTGCTGCAGGGTTATCTGGTTTTTAGAGCTGTGGTCTGAGTGTGTGAGTGTGCTGAGTGCTCCTGGAATCAATTATATATTGAATTAAGGAGAGGAGGCACTTTATAAGGGCGCTTTTACATTAGCCCCGGCTCCCAATATCAACACCCCCCCCCCACCAGACCGTCGCCCTCACGCATCGACAGGCGGGTGAATTATGCTTCAAATACTCATCCTGCCGTTCGCCCGGTGGGTCAACCCCCCACTTCAGGTCATGTGGGAGAACATTGGTTATGATTATTACTCATAAACCAGTGCTCTTCATCTCTGGTGGAATGGTGCAGCACTCCAGCGCTGCTCACTATGCTGCGTTTAATTGCACGGTGGAGTGTTCATCACCAGGGTCCTCTTAGCTGAAATCGTTCTGACCCTCTCTGAGCATGACTGCTCACTTTCAATACCTCTGCAGTTCCTCCATTACTGAACATCTTTCTGAAGCTCTCTGTAGATCTTACTCAGTCCAGCAGAAGAAGAGTGTGTTCATAGCGTCTGTAACTCTAATCCAATGTAAAGTACAGATCTTTCTTCAGGTTAGTCTACCCTAATCTACACTAAGCTGCTCTGACTCAAATCTGTGAAAGCCTATTCCTGACATCTAAAATAATAATAATAATAATAATAATAATAATAATAATAATCATACAAAAATACAGCATGTAATTGATATGCTTATATAAATGCTAAATCTTTACTTTAAAACGTCAAAAAATGCTGTAAATAACAAAATAGCATCTCAAAATGACAGTATATCAAAATGATGATTAAATGTCTCAAAATAATGACTTTGTACCGCCTTAGTAGCTCAAAATGACTTAGTATCTCTAAATGATGAGTTATCATCTCAAAAGAATGACTTTTTACCTCAGAAAGATGCCTTAGTATCTCAAAATAATGACTTATTCTGCAAAATAATGAATTAGTATCTTAATATGACAATTTAGCATCTCAAAATATTTGTACCACAAAATAATGCCTTCGTATCTCAAAATAATAGCTTTGTACCTCAAAATAATGATTTAGTACCTCAAAATAATAACATTGCACCTCAAAATAATGACTTTGTACCTCAAAATAATACCTTACTTCCTCAAAATAATGACTTTGTACCTCAAAATAATACCTTACTTCCTCAAAATAATGACTTTGTACCTCAAAATAATACCTTACTTCCTCAAATTAATGACTTTCTTCCTCAAAATTAGAACTTTGAACCACAAAATTACAACTTAGTAACGACTTAGAAATAAGATAGCAATTCACCCAATATGCTTTAAGTTGCAGTAATGGGCTTTTTCTCACAAGAAAAACCAGTGCAAGCTCACCAAAATGTGTCACAACAGACCAGGTAAGAATGTTCTCTCCCGAGTATTGGTTGTAAATATATAGTAAATATAAAGTAAATATATCAGTTTAAACAACAACTAAACAGACAATTATCTCAAGCCGAAAGAGTAATGTATCATGTATCATTACTGCTCATCCTGTTTTAATGTTCTCCTTAACAACAACAAAACTCAGAAAGTGAAATACACTGCAGTCAACTAAGGTTTTATAAACTTTCAATATAGCTCAAAAATTTAATTAATCAGTATCTCAAAATTAATTAATATCTCAAAATAGTGACTTTTTTCTGCAAAATAATGCCTTAGTACCTCAAAATTACGATTTATCACCTCAAAATAATGACTTTTTACGTCAGAATGATGCCTTAGTATCTCAAAATGACTTAGTATCTCAAAATAATGACTTTCTTTCCTCAAAATAATGAACTAGTATCTTAAAATGACAATTTAGCATCTCAAAATACTTGTACCTCAAAATAATAGCTTTGTACCTCAAATTAATGATTTAGTTCCTCAAAATAATAGCTCATCCTGTATTAATGTTCTCCTTAACAACACCACCAAAAAACACTCAGAAAGTGAAATACACTGCAGTCAACTACTGTTTTATTAACTTTCAATATATCTCTAAAATTTAATTCATCAGTGCTGTCATATGACATCAGCAGATATAGATATAATAATATTGTATTAGCATGACTACTACACTCCTCCCCCTCACACTGATAGCGTCACCTTCCTGTAGGTCAGAGCAGCGCTGCCCATAGCAAGTAATAAATTGATAACAGGCGTTCAATGTCATAAATAATCAGTCTTTGTAAGCCTTTGTGTGCCGGGTATCTCCCAGACCCCGCCCCCTTCCCCCAAGTGACATTGTGTTATTAACACCGGCACAGGAGCTGAAATATGTTTAACCTGAATGACTTATCAATATTGCCACTAGGCTCAGTCCCATCTGGCACAGATAGACTGGCAGCAAATGAGTGGCTGATGGGTCACCCATACCATCCATACCATCCCCGAGCTTCTGCAGCTCTCGCCAGAGGCCTTATTAATGAGGACACCAGCCACTGACTGCAGTGTCTCTTCAAGGATAAAGTCCCGCCCTTCAACAAAATGAGCCAATCAGCTTGCAACTTGTGCCGAGAGCAGCGGAGGGTCAATATGCTAGTGGGGATGCCCTCCTCACTGTGGAGATCTGCACAACCGCAGCAGCCAGAAACAAGCCGATTGAGTCAAAAGTTACAGATTGTTCACAAGAGCTTTTATCAGTGGTGTAAAATATGATTCTGAAATGGAAACTACCCAACTAACAGAGAACGTTATGAGAATGTTTAGCAACATTTTGAAAAGATTTGCATTAAAATGTTATAAGAATGTTTTTTTACATAACGTTGAATGAAAATGCTAAACGTAACATTCCCAAAACTAAAAATAAAGTGATGTTGCAGCAACGTTACCAGAACATTACAAACATTAAATAAAACATTCAAAGAACATTGAGAAAACTTGACCGATCGAATGTTACAAGAATGTTTAGCAACAGTTTGATAGGTTCCAGAATGGTGAGCCTCTAATGTTACAGAAATAATGTTCCAGGAATGTTCTGAGAACACTACGTTATTAGAAAGTTTCTTACATAATGTTCTCAGCTAGACGGATAATAACATTATGAAAACATATAGTAAAGTATCATTCCTAAAACTACAAGTAAAACACTGACACAAGTGATGTTGAAGCGACTTTACCAGGACTTTTAAAAACATTAAATAAAAACATTTTTAAAAAATTCAGAAAACTTGACAGACTGGATGTTACAAGAATGTTTTTGCAACAGTTTGAAAAGATTGCAGGAAGGTGAGCCTGTAATGTTACAGAAATAATGTTCCAGGAATGTTCTGAAAACATGTGAGATTTTTAGACGTTATTAGAACGTTTCTTACATAACTTTCCCAGCTAAACATTATGGAAATGTATAAAGTATCATTTTCAAAACTAAAAGTAAAACACTGACACTGACAAGTGACATTGCAGCAATGTTAGCAGAACTTTTAAAAACATTAAATAAAAACATTTAAAAACAGTCAGAAAACTTGACAGACTAAATGTTACAAGAATGTTTTGCAACAGTTTGAAAAGGTTGCAGGAAGGTGAGCCTGCAATGTTACAGAAATAATGTTACAGGAATGTTCTGAAGACACAACATTTCACCACGTTATTAGAACGTTTCTTACGTAACATTCCCAGCTAAACGAAACCTAACATTATGGATACATAAAGTAAGGTATCATTCTTAAAACTTTTACAAAAGTAAAACACTGACACAAGTGATGTTGCAGCAACGTTACCAGAACATTAAAAAAAACATTAAATAAAAACATTCAAAGAACATTAAAAACACTTGACAGATGGAATACTAGGAATACTAAAGTTATGGAAACATTAAAACTATTGTTAACAGGGTCCAAGCACCGAGTGGTCCAGCGGTCTAAAGCTCTGCCACTATAATCGGGAGATCGCTGGTTTGAATCCCGGTCATGCAGCTTGCCATCAACTACTGGAGCCCTGAAAGAGCACAGATGGCCTTGCTCTCTTTGGGTGGGTAGATGAGGTGCGCTCTTTCCTCTCATCATTCCAAAGGGTTATGTTGATCAGAACAAGGCTGCGTCTGTGAGCTGATGTATCAGAACCGAGTCGCTGCACTTTCCTCCAAGTGCGCTGTGATGCTACTCAGTAATACTGCATCAGCAGAAGTTAGAAAAGAGGCAGAGTCTGACTTCACATGTATCGGAGGAGGCATGTATGTGCTAGTCTCCACCCTCCTTGTGTTGGGATATACAGCTGAGTAGCAGCTAATGGGTGGAACAATTGGCGAGAAAATTACGAGAATATTACCTGTAACCTTTCGAAAATGTTCTACTAACCAAAAATTGCGAGCTGAGCTTAGGTTTCCTTTATTTTGGCCTCTCACCATTCAAACAGATTGCAAATATGGACGCAGAGTGAACTGATGTGTCTATAAAGACTTTGTCCTTGTTCTCCTCAAGGTTAAGGGGAATCTCCCGAGATCACTTCTGTTTAAAGATCATTACTCCTATAGTTCTTATTAATAAAGCTGTTGATTAAGCTGATGTTTAGGGGAGCCTCTCACAGCGCTCATCGTGTGATAGAGCTCCAGGAGACTTGCCAAGGCCATTCTTTTGGCTGGCAGCGTGAGGGATACCCTTGAGACAAATATTAGTTTAGCCGCAGCTCGATACACTGACGTACTTTATAAACAAAATGGGGTTTTTTTCCCATTTCCCTCGACTCTTCTGAAGCACACCATGTCAAAAGAGCTAAGATGTGTAAAGATCTGAGATGCTTTATTACTCTTATAGCAAGAGACACGTACATAGACTACTGCAGAATAGGTACTGCATTATTGGTTGGTAAATCACTTTCACTTTGAGTTATATTTAAATTTTTTAAGGTGTGCCAAATGTTTATTATACAAAACACAAAACATACAGAACAGCCCTAAATCAGAAAACGGTATGTAAAATAGAACTTATATTTAATTCCAGAGAGTATTAACACAAACTATACATATATTGTACATTTAGTATAGTATTAAGGCAATAGTAATAAGATTGTAACAACACAGTAATTACAAAATAGTGATGTTATAAACACAGTAATTAAATAAAAGGTAGTGACTCAGAACTAGCACCAGTGTAATAACATTGTCACAACAGCATTAGCGGCATAGTAATAGAATAATAATAACATGGTAATAATACAATTGTAATAATATGGTAATAACATAATTGTAATAACAGTCATATCATCATCAATAATAACAACAGTTTAATAATGTAGAAATGTCAAAACAATGTTAACATATAACAAACAATTGCAATAACTATCTATCTATCTATCTATCTATCTATCTATCTATCTATCTATCTATCTATCTATCTATCTATCTATCTATCTATCTATCTAATAGTAGTAATAACACAATAATAATAATAACACTTTGATAAGTCTATACTACTAACATTGCAATAATACAGTAATAACAAAGTAGTAATAACATAGTAATAACACTATAATATGTCGATAATAACATTACACTAACACAGTCATTAGTAGTAATAACGTGGTAGTAACTAAAGTAGAAAAAAGTAATTACTAAATAATAATAAATCAGCCATGACAAAATCTTTAACAGATTGAAATAACGCAATCATAACGTAATAATAATAATAATAATAATAATAATAATAACATGGTAATAACAATAGTTTAAACACAACAATCGATCTATAATAATAATAATAATAATAATAATATTAATAATAATTATTATTAATATAAAAGTAGTAACTCAGCACTAGCACAGTCTAATAACATTATAATAACAGTTATTTAATTAATAACATTGTGTTAACAGTAATCAATAGTAAAAACACAATAATAATAATAATAACACTATAATAAGTCTATACTACTAACATTGCAATGACATGGTGATAACATGGTGATAACAATAGTAAAAACAAAGTAGAATATCAGCATAGTAATATCTATCTATCTATCTATCTATCTATCTATCTATCTATCTATCTCTATATACTAATAACACCATAGTAATAACACTATAATAAACAAAAAATGTGCTTAATTTGATAAAAGTTGGATTAATAACAGCTGCACGGATCATATTGCGCAACTGGAAGAGTACAAAGGTCCCCAAAATGAAAGAGTGGACTGACAAAATGACTGAAATTGCATCTTATGAGGCGATGCTGGGGAGACTTAATGGCGAGAGGAAAGCGAAAAGCCTCTGGGACAGCTTTTGGAACCACATTCAGTTGACTTGATCTGTGTATGCAAACCTTAACCTTGTATTATTGTATTCTTATATTGGTTTCATATTATAATCCTATACTGTATTTATATATGTAAAAGTGTGCTGAGCTATGTTTGTACCTGTAATGTATCACTAATAAAAATCTGAATTACAAAAAAAAACCTATCCTGCTAAATTTGTAATAATGCAGTAATAACATGGTAAGAACAAAGCAGCATTCTTTGTGTGACTGATGTATTGTTAGACCGAGTTTGTATGAGCTGTAAACAGCTATGCTGCATGAACTAAATGCAGGGCATGTTGATATTGACCCTTCAGGTACTGATTTTCACTTCCTCTCCAGCAGAAGCTCAACAGTGGCCTACAGGTTTATGTGTGTGGACACACGGCGCCCTTGCAGCCTCTGTAATCTGGTTTGATTTGCTGAGAGCTTGCTCGGGTGTGGTTTTACTGTCACTATTTACAGCCGTAATGTGTGAGTTTGTCTGCCAAAGCTGCTCTTCTGCCTCTTCGTTTTGCTTCTCCCGCCCTCGCCGCTGTGGCTAAGCGCCGCTGATTTACGCCCGCCCTTCTCTCCTGCTCTCGCCAGCCTCCGACGCTGGTTCAGAGCGCCGCTCTGTTTTGGAGTCCAGGGCCACTGGTGGACGTTTGGGCTAAATCACTTCTAAAGCGGCCTGGTACTGCTTAGATAGTTTTCTGTCAGTATTTGTGGATGTGGAACAGCTTTATTTTAGCAGAGTGAACTCCTCAGAAACTTTAGTTGCAGACTTAACCAAGACTGCTTAACTTGTTTTCTAATTAGTGCACGTTTTCTTGCAAATTTGTACATTAAGTTAGGAAAAAGAGCCTCTTGAGGGTATTAAAAAGAATGCTAAAGTGTTTTCATTGTTTTAAAGTGACAGTTTGTAAGTTTTGGGAACTTGATAATTTGGAGACCTCTCTGGTGAGAATGTGTAATTACACAGAGCATATAGAAGAGTACTTTTAAAACGTGCATTGTGGTGCGGTGTCCTTTAAAAGTGGATTAATCTGAGTATTTCAGCAAGTACTCTTTAAGTTCACCAGGTCTCTTCATTTCTACTTCTGTTTCTCTTGGTTTAACAATGTGCGAACAAGCAGTTGAAGACTTGATGAAGAGTTTGCCATATTTTTTTCCACCATGTTTGCAGTAGCTCTTGTTGCAGCATCATTAGCAGTGCTGTGGTTTCTTGAGTAACAAGCAAATGTTGTCAGAACAGGGTACCAGAAATACATCATAAAAATCATATCCGTATTCAATGCCAGAAAAACCACAAGCATATACTACAGGTCAGTGCAATGTTCTTTAGCTTCCGTGAGACAATGGTCATTGTTTCTGTAACTTGAACCCTATATGGGCAGAAGTAGTGGTACACCTGTTTATTCATTGTTTCCTTTGAAATCGAAGGTGTGAGATGACCACTGCTTGTACCAAGAGTTGGATGGCCTGTTTCATTAGACAACAGTCAAATTTGTCTGATGTTTTAAAGTGCAAAATGGCAAGACCGAACAACTGAGGCAACATGGTGTGTAAAGGATAGCTGGTCATCAACCATAACCAGTGTTGGGAGTAACGGCGTTAAAACTAACGGCGTTACTAACGCCGTTACTTTTTTTCAGTAACGAGTAATCTAACTAATTACTCTGACTGTAACTATAACGCCGTTACCATTTCCGACACCCCGTTACTGCACGTTACTTTAGCAGCTCTATGAACTTTTTTTTTTTATTTCGCTTTGCCCTGGTTAACCCCTCCTCTGTCCGGTGAACTTGAGCTTCTGGCCGCTGTGCCTGTGGTTTGGCGTGGTGAAGTGAGGCACAATTGTGACGATTTGCGTGCTCTAATCAATTCAGTGATTGCCGTGGACAACCCAAGTTCCGAATTAAGGACGTTAAGCTCTTTTTAGCTGCTCCGGTTTTTGTGGTGCTGCTGCTTTCTATTTTAGAGCTTAGATTCTCTGCCCGAATCCCACCTGACCTGAGGACCGACCCGAAATCAGGCTCCTATTTTTATTTTATATAAAGCTCTGGTGTGATAATCACAATGTTGCTAAGTAACCAATTATTATTGTTCACTAAAGCGAACGAAATAGCGAAAACTGAAAGTGAAAAACATTTGTGTTAACTGAATCTAATAAAAACGGTAATTAAAAGGAAAAACATAACTATCTCGAACTGTATTTTGTGTTTATAAAACTAACTAAAACGAACTGAAATTACTGATAGAATACCCTCATTTTTGTGTTTAATTTATTTATAAGCGCTGTTGTACAGCGGGAGTTGTTGTGCCGAGCGCGCGGCACTCGTGGTCCGTTAGTTCTTGTGTAAAGCGCTCGCGCTAGCAAGCCCACCCTAAAATGAACAGAAAAAATAAAAACAAAATAAAATTAAACTATAATAAAAATGAAAACTGTAATCACGTAGCTCTGGGCGCACGTGAACGCCTCCGCGTTTGACTTGCAACATTGTGTGTAGCTGTTCTTAAAAATCATTTAAATTAAATAATAGTTCTATGCTTCTATGTTACAGTGTTAATTAACATAATTCTGATTATATTTCGCTCATTCAATCAGCCCGAAAACAGACAGTTTATGGGGCGGATCGGGTCAGGCTCATAATGACAGTTTATGGTTCGGGCTTGGGCAGAATGTGCACGGGCTCCGGCTGGGTCGGATTTTTTTGGGCACGATCTAAGCTCTATTCTCTTTTGGTGAAGCTGTTATATTAATACCATTTTAACGGGCATTAAATTGTTGTTTTTGTCCATTATTTTGTTTTATATATACATATTTCTTTTGAGTGTGGCTTGGTTTGTTAAATTTCATCCCCAGACGCGTTTTTCCGCTTTTTTCAGTATTACAAGTTTTAGTAATTTTCTTTGGTTGTGTGGAGAATTTCGTTTTATTTTTTTGAAATTCGTTAGATTATATTTTTGTCAACATTTTGGGTTTATTTTCGTTTGTTATTTTTTGTTATTTTTCTAATAATAATAGTAAATGCATAATTGATTTCCTTTTTTTGACGGGCGAATAATAAAAAGTAACGTGATAGTTACTTTTACTGGTAACTAATTACTTTTATAGTGGAGTAACTCCGTTAGTAACTCAGTTACTTTTTTGGAGAAGTAACGAGTAACTATAACTAATTACTTTTTCAAAGTAACGTGCCCAACACTGACCATAACACCCATGGTCCTAGCAACCTTTTATCTGGAAGAGTGAGAGAGTTGATCGTAGTGGTAAAGTTGTGTTGGGTGAATAATTTTGCTGTAAGAACCAGTAGTTCAGTCTTGGATAGGTTGAGTTGAAGGTGGTGTTCCTTCATCCATGAGGATATACTAGTGCATCCAAAAGTCAGTGTCTCAGAAATTAGAAGAATATTAAATAAGCGCAATTGGTACTTTTGACAATGTAGGCAGTGTGCCAAGTCCTGCTGGAAAATGAAATCTGCATCTCACTGGGAAAACTGACTTTGGACTTGATAAAACACAGTGGATCAACCCCAGCAGATGAGATGTCTAACCATCACTGACCATCAGTAAATTTTACATTTCATTTGTAAATCAAGGGATCAGAGTCTGGAGGAAGAGTGGAGAGACACACAGTCCAAACTTGAGGTCTAGTGTGAAGTTTCCACCAATCAGTGATGGTTTGGAGAGACATGTCATCTGCTGGTGTTGATCCACTGTGTTTTATCAAGTATAAAGTCAGTGCAGTTTTGTTTTACCACAAAATCTTACAGCACTTCATGCTTTCCTTTGCTGACAACTTTTATGGAGATTTCATTTTTTCAGCAGGACTTGGCACACTGCCCACACTGCCAAAAAAAGTACCAATTGGTCTTATACAGTATATAATATTCGAATTACAAATTAATGGATGTTATGAGCAAAGCAATGGTAGGAAACGCCACGTGAGCCATTTAAGTTCATTAAGATTTTGAACCATTTCAGGTTATTTACCAGACCTAAAAAGCTTAAATAGCAAAAATACATTGAAAGCAACCAGGGTTTTGTATAATTTCTGACAGGCAGTCTACACACCGCATCTGCGATCTTCTTCCCCCCACCACTCCTCCTCCACCAGTCTCCTAACACTTCTTTCTCTCTCTCTCTGGTGTAACTCTATGGAACTCGTCGCTCAAACACATCTCCGCCTCCCCCCCTGACACCTCCCTCGGGGAAACACTAATCCATAACATGTCTTTTACAGCGTGAGCGGCAGTCACGCGCTCACGCTCATAAATCCGCTGCCTTATTCCTCTAATAGCCTGCCGAGCACAGTTGTTAGGCCACGGGGAACGGCTCATCGCTCTACTAAGTGACCAAAGTCACTCTGGAAAGAATGGAGGAAAGAAGAATTAAAGCCTTTTCTCCGTTCGCCTTCCCCAAGTGATCCGGAGTGAAAAATTCCCTCACTCCGCCTCGTATTTATGTCCGAACTAATGAATTTTGAAGCAGACCTTAAAGTGCCTTTCAAGGTCTTTGTTCTTGTCCAGCAGTTTTCAAGTGGACGTTTAAAGTTAATGCCAAGTAGCCACTGCAGTGTGTTCTGCATTCTGTATTACTATCCAGCATTGTTCCAACGTTCACGAGCGACAGAGGTGAATGTGAGCTCCTTCTATAGACCAAAAACCTTCTATTCTATAGTTTTTAATCATAACATTTTTTTTATTTTAAATTGGATTTATTTTATTTAATTTTTATTTTTGTCCCATTTTCTCCCCAATTTACAAGGCCAATTACCCAACCCACTCATTAGGACTCCTCCTATCACTAGTGATGACCCAACACAAGGAGGATGAAGACTAGCACATGCCTCCTCTGATACATGTGAATGCATCCACCACTTCCTTTCGGGTATCCAGTGTTCTCGGAGGAAAGCGCAGCGACTCGGATCTGATACAACAGCTCACAGACAAACGCCTTGATCTGATCGACATCACCCTAGGAGTGATGAGGGGAAAGAGCACCATCTACCCACCCAGAGAGAGCAAGGCCAATTGTGCTCTCTCAGGGCTCCGGCAGCTGATGGGCAAGCTGCATAAACAGGATTGGAACACGCAATCTCCTGATCATAGTGCCAGCACTTAGCATGCTGGACTACTCGGAGCCCTTGGATATACAAAGTTAATGAAACCATTTCTTCCACATTGGTAACTCATCTCAAATACACTAATTAGTATTATAACGACTGGTATTGTGTCCTATAAGACTTTTGGCACGTCCCATGGAAGGTAGAAACACTGCACTGACCTGTGGGATAGATGTGTAAGGAGTCTCCTTCAATGAATGTGGATGTTATTTCTGCCAGAGTTGCTTGTCTGATCACTTGAAAAATTCCTAGCAAGACATCACCGGTCATGATAATTACTATTATTAAGGTACTGTACATGTATAAACAGTGTTTTTAATAAATCTATCAATAAATCTGTGCACTTTAAAAGTTCTCAGTGCCTCATTTTAGATGTCAGGGCTCTTAGAATTCTAGCAATAAAGTTTAAAGCTACTTTGAGCTTGTTGTTAATGGTGTAAAATTAGTAATTTCTTTGCATGGGTAGCTCTATGCTCTTATCAAAAGTGTTGTTAGTTTGTTGGAAGCATTGGCTAAAAGTGCTGTATTTCAGAGTGCTGGGGAAGAGACTGGGGAAGGTAGGCTATTCGAATAAAAAAAGTTAGTACTCGTTATTATGTTTCACCATCACCCAAGTTAATTTCACACCAGATTTCTCCTTTAAAATCCAAGTAATCGGATAACGTTTAACAGCACAACTAAACAAAACCTGTCAACAATAATGGGTTAAGACCTCAAAATTGATTATTTCTGATTCATCAGGCCACCCAACTCTTGGTACAAGCAGTGGTCATCTCACGCCTTGACTCTTTATAAAACTCCTTCAGATGATCCAGAAGGCAGCAGCATGTCTGGTTTTCAATCGGCCAAAACGGGCTCATGTCACCCCGCTGCTCATTGAGCTCCATTGGCTACCAGTTGATGCTCGTATCAAATTCAAAGCTCTTACAATCGCCTACAAGGTGATGACAGAACAGCTCCTTCCTACCTGCACTCACTCCTGAAAGCTTACGCTACCTACCGGCCGCTGCGCTCCTCCAATGAACGTCGCCTCGCTTTACCAAACAAACATTCACACAAAGCACAAATCCAGACTGTTCTCATACAGAGTTCCCCAATGGTGGAACAAACTACCTTACACTACCAGTTCAGGAGAATCTCTCACTATCTTTAATAAACTCCTGAAGACCGAGCTCTTCAAAGAGCACTTACTCTCCTAACACCTCTTACTAACTACCTTCTACTACCAGATCAGGAGAATCTCTCGCTATCTTTAAGAAACTCCTGAAGACAGAGCTCTTCAAAGAGCACTTACTCTCCTAAAACATTTAACAAACTAACAACTTCTAACCTCTTTTCCATCATCCACTCCTTTTCCCCTCTATCTCACTATTTCCCTGACCTCATTTAGGCTATGTCTTAAATTTAACTTCCATGTCCCCTTTAATAAATGTACATCAGTATTGTAAGTCACTTTGGATGTAATGTAATGTAATGTAATGTAAAGACATTTTATTTTAAATAGGAACACTCAGACCCATGTCTATGCTCCCTCCTTTCCTTCTTCAGTCTCGGCCTTTCTTTCCTCTTTCCCTCTCAGTTATTAGTATGTGGAGTTTGAAAGAACTTTCCGTCTCTCGGTGTGTTCTTTCAGCCGCAGAACTCTTTGACAAACTCGCAGTGCTTTAATCCACTGACCTTTCCTTCTCCTCAGCCGTCTGCATCCCGCAGTCCTCCAGAGGTCTGGAGTCTTAAACGCTTGCCCTATGTGCCACTCTTATTCACCCCATTAGCCTTCAGCCCCGTCCCTACCAGCCTAATCTCTGACCCAATTAAAATCATTCGTCTGTCTTTGTCCACAGACGGTTAAGAAAACAAGGTGAGAGCGAGAGATGATGAGAAGGAGGAGGAGAGAACGAGGAGTCGGAGTTTATAGTTTATAATTTACAGCGTATCACAAAAGTGAGTACACCCCTCACATTTCTGCAGATATTTAAGTATATCTTTTTTATGAGACAACACTGACAAAATGACACTTTGACACAATAAACTATAAACCATCTATCTAATTTGTTGACATTTCTTCAGCAAACTGCTTGCGGGCTTTCTTGTGTACACACTTCAGAAGAGGCTGCCTTCTTGGGTGACAGCCACGCAGACCAATTTGATGTACTGTGCGGCGTATGTTCTGAGCACAGAAGGGCTGATCCCCCACCTGTTTAATCTCTACAGCAATGCTGACAGCACTCCTTTCGAAGACATCAAAGCATCTGGACGTGACGCTGAACACGTGCTCTCAGCTTCTTTGGACGACCAACGCGAGGTCAGTTCTGAGTGGACCCTGCTCTTTTTTTTTAAATGCTGGATGATCTCAGCCACGGGGCTGCAGCTCAGTTTCAGGATGGTGGCAATCTTCTTGTAGCGCAAACAATTCATCTTTTAAGATCCTTAGAGAGTTATTTGCCGTGAGGTGCCATGTAGGAACTTTCAGTGACCAGTATGAAAGAGTGTGAAAGCTGTACTACAAAACTAAACACACCTGATCCCTATGCGAACACCTGAGACCTAGTAACACTAAGGAGTTACATGACATTTTGGAGGGAAAATGACAAGCAGTGCTCAATTCGGATATTTTTAAGGTGTTATATAAGCTGCACACAGACTACTTTTCATTGTGTCAAAGCTAAAAAAAAAGCTATACTTAAATATACAGAAATAGTATAGAGGGGTGTACTCATTTTGTGATACACTGTATAAAGTGAACAGAGGAACGAGTGAGGAGTAAGAAGTGTGAACTGCTCTCAGTGTGCCGCCTCTCTCCTGCAGGGTAAGCTTGTTAGAACGTACTATTACCGCACTGGACTGGAAAACGTCCAGTCAGACAGACAGTAGTGACACTACTAAACGGGAGGATGAGCAGCTGACTGGGTTTTTCTGAGTATCTTGTCACAGCATTTAAAACAGTGACAGAATTATACAGTGCAGAAGCTTTGGCTGCTTTTGGCTAACTTTAGCTGGTAATTCTACCTTGTGGAACCAGTCGACGGAGAGCGTTAGAAACCTTCATGTTTGATCAGGCCTTCAGCTCAGTTTGAAACTCTGCAGCTCTGCGCACATTTATTCTGTAACGGCACTTTTATATAAATTCATTTTGTATTTTTTTCTCTTTTAAATATACATGTTTGATTCATGTTTTGTTCATGCTTTATTCAATTTTTTATTTCCAATCAAATTGTTATTCTTTTACGTGTTTTTAATGACTTCTTTTTGGTTTAGTCATGTTTGAATCATTCATGCTTTATTCTTATTTTATTTTATTGTAATGTATGTTCTAATTTGTAAAGCACTTTGTGTCACGTCTTAGCCTTGTCTCATGTCTCTCTGCGTTTTCCCCACGTGACCTGTACTCCTCTGTGTCTCCTGTCTCAGTAGATTTCCACCAAGTGTCTCATATGTAGCTCCGCCCCTTCCCCAGGTGTTTCCAATTCTAGAGTGTTTCCTGTTTGTTAAATAGGTCCCCTGTGCCACTTGTCCTCCGTCGGTCTTTGTACCTTCAACTGTTGTCTGTCTCGCCGCGTTTCTGTGTTGCTAAAGCCCTAGTTCTGTGTTTATTCCTAGTTTGTTTCCCTTGCTCCTTATTCTGTGTTTTTCTGTTTATTTCTAGTTTCCTGTTTTTATCTATTGTTTTTCCTCCCTTGCCCTGCTTAGTTTAGTTTTCCCTTGTGTAGTTTAGCTTCTTGTTTATTTCCTTGTTTATTTCTAGTCCTTCTCTTGTATATTGTTATTTAAAAAATAAATAATTTATTAAATAAATAAAGGTAAACAAAAGAAACAAGTAAACAAGAAATAAAGAAATAAACAAGAAACGGAGGTGAGAATACTAACAAACAAACAGGGAGGCTAATAAACGAGAAACTAAACAGAGCTAATAACAAACAAACTAACTGGAGAATATAATAATAAACAGGGAATATATACAAGAGAAGGACTAGAAATAAACAGAAAAACACAGAATAAGGAGCAAGGGAAACAATTTAGGAATAAACACGGAACTAGGGCTTTAGCAACACAGAAACGCGGCGAGACAGACAACAGTGGAAGGTGCAAAGACCGACGGAGGACAAGTGGCACAGGGGACCTATTTAACAAACAGGAAACACTCTAGAATTGGAAACACCTGGGGAAGGGGCGGAGCTACATATGAGACACTTGGTGGAAATCTACTGAGACAGGAGACACAGAGGAGTACAGGTCATGTGGGGAAAACACAAAGAGACATGAGACAGGGCTAAGACATGACACTTTGAATGACTGTTGTGTATGAAAGGCGCTGTTTAAACAAACTTGCCTTGCCTTGTTACTGATATGTTTGGATTTTTTTTTTTTAGATTTTGGATTTTGGTCTATTCTAGTGATGGGAGAAATGGCCCTAAATAATACTGTGCTATTTTAGAGGGTTAACTAAACCCCCTGATTTCAGCTGACTCAACAATACAGCTTATAATATATAATGAGTTTAGTCTGTTGCCATTGGCAGCTTCTTTTCCATTGGCTTCTGGCACAATCTACAGTATTTGCATACTTGGTGTATCCATTTATAGCTCTGTAATTTATGTGACTTTTAAGAAATGACTACTAATGTAAGCTTGTTTTGTCTACTGTATCCCGTTAAGAGTCTATATGAACACAACTTTGATGTCATTGTTTTTTTTTAATTATTGGTGCCCCTTAAATTTTGAACTTTTGACTATAAAAAACAAGTACAATATGCATATGTTAAGAAAAAACAACTTAAACAAGTAGGATAGAGAGGTTTGGCAATAGTTATTTTAACTTAAAAAGTTATGTTTCAGCTGCACCACATTTTGAGTGTCAAGTACTTGTGAAAGTACTTGTTTGTTGAACTTAAAGATGACTGTTTGTACAACTCCATACAATATTATAAATTACAAAAACCATAATTCATTTGAGGCAACAAATGATTTAAGTAGACTTAACTTATTAGGGTTTACAGTACACACTGGAGTTTACTTACCCATTTCTCTCACTAATGTTTGTAAAAGCAGTCTGCATGAATATGTGATTGATTTTATACACATGTAGACATGAAAGCGATTGAAACTGAAGTGAAAGAATTCTTCTGAAGAAACTGAAGAAATACTGTATTATTCTAATTAAATTGTGTAAATGAGCAGCATTTTATTGCAGAGCAATCCACTGATTAGAAGATACAGCTTTAGAACAAAATAAAAGAGCACTTAAAAATGATGAGTTTCTTTGATTTTACCAAATTAAAAACCTCTGGAATATAAATCCAGAGGAAAATGAATGATCACAAGCCATCAAACCAAGCTTAACTGTTTGAATTTTTGCACCAGTAGTATACAGCATAAATTTATCCAAAAGCAGTGTGTAAGACTGGTGGAGGAGAACATACCAAGCTGCAAGTTTAAAATTGTGATTAAAAAACAGGGTTATTTCACCAAATATTGATTTCTGAACTCTTAAAACTTTATGAATATGAACTTGAAATGGTCTCTTATTTTTTTACAGAGCTGTATTATACAGTACCAGGATATTTCTCAGATTTTCACACTTGAGCTATGGTTCTGAAAACACTGCTTCACATATTCTACAGGCATGCTAATGGCGAAAAATAGCCCTGTTCCACAACCTCGTTTAATAAAGTCATGGACCAAGGCCGTGCGGTACCTGACTGGTTACTGGCTGAGCGTGTTAAGTGAGCTGCAGTTTCCGTGCTCTGATGGTTCAGATAATCGAGGCATTCCTTATGCAGCTCACCTCACACTCCTAAACGAGCTGACGGCGGAGTTCAGGCCTGCGGTTCAGCCGGCTCTTCGCAGGTGTTCGCCGTGCTCCTCCATGCTGAGTGGATATTTCATCTTTGTGAGCTCTGCAAGGATGAGCAGATTGGCTCCATAAATAGACAAGTTTAGATAGGCTCCATAAATAGGGAGCAAATCGAGTGGATTTTAAAGGGCTCTTAAGTGCGAGTGGGTCGAGTTTTCCTGTATCAGGCTGTGCAGCAGATGGACCCAAAGTTACAGTAGATGTTGAAAAGTCTAGTTGTTCGAGAGTTTCTTCTGTCTGAGGTGAAGCAATAGTAGCATCTGCTCTTCTGGGAAGACTCTTGTTATACTGTATGTCGGAACATTAATTTGAGGATTTGATTGCGTTCAGCCACAGGAGCAATGGTGAGAAGATGAGTAATTAGGCTACGTTTACATTACAAGCCACATTGCTCAAATCCAATGTTTTGCTCAGATCTTGACGGTTTACATTCACAAATATACCCAGCTGGCAACTTTGAAATGTGGTTGAAATATGAATAAAGTAATGTATGGTGTTGTTTCAACATTGAAACAACGCTGAATCAACGTTTAATGTTCAATGGTTGTGCTAACGTTGACATTTTTACGATAAATCAACATAATGTCCTCAACCTTCTGCCTTTTGAATCAGCATTTTACATTTAATCACCATATAATTTTTTAAAAACAGTTGAATGGAGGAATGACACAGTACTTCACTTCTATTTGCAGTAACTGCTTTTTAATTCAACACCATGTTCATGTTCTAATAGTTTTACCGTTTTAGTGTTCTTGAGATCAGATGTTGAATTAGATTGGTAGTGTTGGGTAACTTTCTTTATACTCCGATTTACTACAGAGATGAAAGTTTATTGTTAACACTTTGGTAATCATAGGATTTTTTTAATTTTAGTGAGTTATAGTTTATTGAAGGTTGAACACATGACGTTGAAACAACGCTGCTATATCAACGTTAATTCACTTTTTAAAATCAATGTTGATTCACCCATAACATCTACGTTGATTCAACGTTGATATGCCAGCTGGGTAAGTGATCTGTATCTGTGTGTAATGTGAATGAATTTGTCCCTGAAACGCCTCACATGCACACATTGATACCTGTATAAATGTTGCCTTCTTCACAAACAACAAAAAAACGTATATTTGAGAGACGAGAGACTCGTAGCTTTATAAAGTGAATGGATGTGTTTGTTAGCAGCTCTTGTATGGATCGTCTTTTGCTGAAGAGGAGAAACAGCAAACATCTGGTCTGAAGTTCATGCTCATGAGGTTAAAAAAGACCAGGCTTTTGCTGTTTTTTGCAGCTATAGTTTCACAGCTGCACCATGAGATGTGTCTGTGGGTACGAGAGAGAAGCGCTTATGTGTAAAAAGCAAAAAGATGCATGAATTCCCTTCACATTCATGTAGCATGTCCATGGATTGGATACGTTTCTGATTTAGGACCACATATGAAAGTGACTCAAATCTGATTTGAAAAAATTGATTTGAAAAATTGAGATCTGAGTCATTTGTCTGATAATGTGAACGTAGCCTTAGTTCTGGATCCTACTCATCTTAAAAGTGTGCCTAACATGGGATCTATGGAAAAAAAAATGTTTCTAGTTCCCAGTTTTGCCCAGCATGGGCATGGTTTTTGGGTATATGCATATGTAGCACATAGACACTAAGATTTTTAGGGTAAAATTCATAAAAACGGACCCCAGAGGTTTATTGCATTAGACTTGCATTAGTATTTGCTGTGTGTTCACATTTATGTCGTATATCTGTGGATTGGATACGTATCCAGTTTAGGACTACATATGAAAAAGACTCAAATCTATTTTGAAAAAATCTATTTTTTCAGCCATTAAAAATCAGATCTGAGCCACATTATGCAAAAAAAAAAAACTTTTTTGGCACGTTCACACAGCCAAGAAAAAATCAGATTTGAGCCACAATAAGCAAAAAATCAGATTTGAGTCACTTCAGCCTAGTAATGTATACTAGGCTTAATACTGGATCAGAAACCACTCCTATTGATCCTAAAAGTGTTTAAGGTTCTTAGTCACTCCAGAAAAAGCAAGTAGCAGTTGGACACAAAGATTTTTTTTAGGGTGATGGACCCCAGAGGTTTAATGCAGTGTATCACGTTAAGAGTCTATATAAACTCAACTTTTTTTTTATTGGTGCCCCTTTAATTTAGAATTTTTGACTATAAAAAACAAGTACAATATGCATATGTTAATCAAAAACAACTTAAAAAAGTAACAAGTGGTTTGGCAATAGTTATTTTAACTTAAAAAGTTATGTTTCAGCTGCACCACATTTTGAGTGTCAAGTACTTGTGAAATGAACGAGATGACTGTTTGTACAACTCCATACAGTATTAAAAATGACAAAACTGAAAACTTAATTCATTTGAGGCAACAAATTACCTCAGATGATTTAAGTAGACTTAACCTATTAGGGTTTAGTGACCCATTTCTCTCACTAATGTTTGTAAAAACAGTCTAAATGGATATGTGATTGATTTAATACACATGTAAAGATGAAAGTGATTGAAACTGAAGTGAAAGAATACTTTTGAAGAAACTGAAGAAATACTGTATTATTCTAATTAAATTGTGTAAATTCACACTTCAGCCTGATAATTCACACTTCAGCCTGATAATGTGATTGTAGCCTTAGTTCTGGATCAGAAACCACTCCTACACATCCAAAAAGTGTTTAATGGTTCTCAATCACTCCAGAAAAAGCGAGTAGCACTTGGACAAAAATATTTTTTAGGGTGACATTTGTTAAAATGGACCCCAGAGGTTTAATGCATTAGACTCAGGTAATTGTTGTGTGTTCACATTTATGTATGAAAAAGACTCATGTGATTTGAACAAATTAGATTTGGCACGTTTACACAGTCGTGAAATAATCAGATCTGAGCCACATTGAGCAAAAAATCGGATTTGGCACGTTTACACAGCCATGGAAAAATCAGATCTGAGCCACATTAATCAAAAAATTGGATTTGGCACGTTCACATAGCCATGAAAAAATCAGATCTGAGCCACATTGAGCAAAACATCGGATTTGAGTCCCTTCAGCCTGGTAATGTGATTGTAGCCTTAGTTCTGGATCAGAAACTATTCCTATTCATCCTAAAAGTATTTAAGGTTCTCAATCACTCCAGAAAACGCGAGTAGCACTTGTACACAAAGATTTTTTTTAGGGTGAAATTCTTAAAAATGGACCCCAGATGGTTAATGTATTAGACTCCACTATTTGCTGTGTGTTCACATTCATTTTGTATGAAAAAGACTCAAATCTGATTGAAAAAAAAAAAAACAGATTTGGCACGTTCACACAGCCATGAAAAAATCAGATCTGAGCCACAATGAGCAAAAATCAGATTTGAGTCACTTCAGCCTGGTAATGTAAACATAGCCAAACTTTTGGCTAAACACTAAAAGTATTTAAGGTTCTTATTCACTCCCAAAAAAAGCAAGTAGCACTTGAACACAAAGATTTTTAGGGTGAAATTTGTAAAAATGGACCCCAAAGAGTTAATGCATTAGACTCCAGTATATGCTGTTTGTGTGTGTGTGTGTGTGTGTGTATGTGTGTGTGATTTGGCTGGCTGTAAAGCAGTGTACTAGCAGAGACAGCAGGCCACTTTGTTCTCCTGATGCATCTCTTCCAGCCACTCCAAGCTGAACAACAGGAAGCAGAAGATGAGGTCAGTGAGCCGGACGGTCTGTTTGTTAACCTGAGCGCACTCTTGATTACACACATGCATCTGCCTATTGTTCTCTGTTTTGTTTATTCTCAGCAGCATGCTGTAGTGCTGAAGAACACTTATTCGCAGATAAATCCTGCGCTTCGAGAACAAAGAGGATTTCCCACTAGGCCTGGCATCCTCACGCCACTTTATATCTGCCAATAAAGTGCCATTCAAATCACTTCAGCTCATTATTTCATTTATACGCCTTTTAATTCACTGGTTGAGTAGCCTCATGATAACGGTCTATCTCTCAGTCACTCATAAAATAGAGTTAATCATCTGTTTATCTGAAATTTATACAGTATACAACATAAAAGAAAATATACAGTATAAGAGGGAATTAAACTCAAATGCCTTCAAATTCACTGAAGAATGTATTGGAATGAAATGTATTAAGCAATGAGCTAGGTGATAGAGAGTATGTGATATTAACTATCAGAAAAAAAACAAAAAAAAACCCATCAAGGCTGGAATATGCAAAATTACGTATTTAATTCATAGTATAAATAACATTACAAAAAAGTCACATTTAATCATGATATAAAGTGTTTTACTCTAGGATTTCTATTATCAGCAGTGGCAGCAGATCCAGTACTGTGTGTGTACGGAGGAACTGCTGGATAAACCAGCTTTAGGATAACGGCTCTCTTACCCATATTTAACCACAAGCTTTTGGACTCAGCTCTATCATCCAAATGTATTGGTATGTCACAATTTAGCCAAAAAAACTTCAGCATTTTATCAAAAGATTTTAAACACAGCTCTATCAGCCAATGTACTGGCATTCCACTATTTAGTCAAATGTTTTTGGACTTGAGCATTTTTCCAAAAGTTTTTAAATGCTGTTCTATCAGACAAAGTTTAGCCAAACGTTTTTAGACTTCAGTATTTAGCCAAAAGTATTTGGACTTCAGAATTTAGCCAAATGATTTTGAATTTTAGCAATTAACCAAAAGATTTTGAACTTTACATTTAGCCAAACATTTTTGGATTTTAGCATTTAGCCAAAAGTTTTTGAACTTTAGCGTTTAGGCAAATGTTTTTGCACACTTCTTTATCAGGCAAAGTCTAGCCAAAAGTTTTTGGTCTTCAGCATTTAGCCAAACATTTTTGGACTTCAGCATTTAGCCAAAAGTTTTTGAACTTTAGCATTTAGCCAAAAGTTTGTGGACATTAGCACTTAGCCAAAAGTTTTTGAGCTTTAGCATTTAGCCAAACGTTTTTGGATTTTAGCATTTATCCAAAAGTTTTTGGATTTTAGCATTTATCCAAAAGTTTTTGGACATTAGCATTTATCCAAAAGTTTTTGAGCTTTAGCGTTTAGCCAAACGTTTTTTTTAACATTAGCACTTAGCCAAAAGTTTTTGGACTTTAGCATTTAGCCAAAAGTTTTTGGACTTTAGCATTTAGCCAAAAGTTTTTGGATTTTAGCATTTATCCAAAAGTTTTTGGACATTAGCATTTATCCAAAAGTTTTTGCACACTGCTTTATCAGGGAAGGTTTAGCCAAAAGTTTTTGAACTTTAGCATTTAGGCAAAAGTTTTTGGACACTGCTTTATCAGGCAAAGTTTAGCCAAAAGTTTTTGAATTTTAGCATTTAGCCAAATGTTTTTGGACTTTAGCATTTAGCATTTGGGCACTGTTCTATTAGCCAAAGTTTAGCAAAATGTTTTTGGGTGTAAGTGATTCGTTAAACGTTTTTGGACTTTAGTCAAAAGTTTTAACTTTAACATTATCGTTAACAGCATAGGAACCACTCTTCACAGTTTTACACAGGAACAGCAACCATTTACAATTTTTTTTTTATTTTATTAGCACATTCTTCCAAGCTAACTTAAAGGTCATTCACAAACTTCCCTTTTCTAGTTTAATGCACAATTTTACATTTTATACTATATTATATACTATATTTAAGTAATTTGTAGCCTTTTTTTTCATGGTTATCAAATTTGAGTTGATTCAAGTTGGAAGATTTTTGACCTCAAAACTTGGTGTTGTGGTTCAGTTGGGGTGTCATATTTCGTACAGTACTCAGACACTCGCAGATACAGATCAAATAGTTGTTTATTTCAGGATTGGATGATACAGGAGTAGTCGTAAACAAAAACAGTAGAGGACCGGCAAACAGTAGCCACATAGACAAAACCATACCATAAACGGGAGACAGTCCAGAGTTCATACACGAAAGAAGCCAGCAGTAGAGATAATCCAAAAAGGCAGAAATGATAAACAGTCCAGGTCAAACACGGTAAATCCACAGTCAGAGGTACAGGCAAAAATCGGCATCGGAAAAACAAAAGGCAAGGTCATACACGAGAAATACAGTAACAGAGATAGTAACGTTTTGTAAATGGATAAACTAAACAATACTCGGCACAGGTGTGTGCGTGGGAAGCTCTTAAATAGTGCAGGTAATCAGTACTCGGGACTTCCCGGAGGAAGTAGATGATGTGTCACATGATCGGGTGTGTGCGTGATGTCAGTGGGTGGTGCGTTCTGGGTAGTGTAGTTGTTTAACTGAGAACCTCTGTTAGAGCTTTCAGCACCAGATGTAACAGTGGGCTCTTGCACTTTAAGCTATATGCCAATAATTCCAACCAAAACCAAACCATTTTTGGTTTGAAATACAATGGCAAACCTCAAGTACATCAATAAATCAGTCACAAAGCAGTATAGATACTGTCCCTATTACTTCGTCAAAGTAATTTCATTAGAAAATATTTAGAAAAGTGAAGATTTTTCAGTGTTTTACTCGAGTACGTATATTTTGTCACTACCCTCCCTGCATCACCCTGAGCTAAATTTCACAGATTTTGTCTCCATTGTTGGCACACAGCAGCAGATATTTATTCTACTGGCTTGTGTTCTGGCTTCGGAGCCCCCTCTATGAATGTTAAAGAGGCTGAAGGCTCCCAGTCTATCACTTTTTTTGTTTATTTTGAAACAGGCCTGTCAGAGCATTGTGCTGAATTATCTGATTGTTCCTCTAATATACACACTGCTGTTTGTTTGCCTGTAGCGACTGGCAAAAACAAGGAAATCTCCTTTTGAAACATGTAGGTTTTTTCACATCTTTTTCTTCTGATGCCATCAAGGTTTACTTTGCATCAGCTGTGCAAAAATTATTTTTATTATATAATATATATTATATAATTTTAATATAATTTTTTTTATTATATTATTCAGAGGTGTCCGTAAGTAGTAATGTTGGTTAGCTACAGGGGTTGGACAATGAAACTGAAACACCTGGTTTTAGACCACAATAATTTTGTGTGACAGACAGTTCTGGTGGAAACAGGAGAGTTGAGGTGCACATTGAATTCTGCCGTGATTTGGGCAGCCGTGGTTTTATGTTTTTTGGATACAAACCCGAACATTTTCCTCTTACAGCGTCCACAGTTAATCCTGTTGGATGTGGTTCGTGCTTCTTGGTGGTATGCTGACATTACCCTGGATACCGTGGCTCTTGATGCATCACAAAGACTTGCTGTCTTGGTCACAGATGCGCCAGCAAGACGTGCACCAACAATTTGTCCTCTTTTGAACTCTGGTATGTCACCTATAATGTTTTGTGCATTGCAATATGTTGAGCAAAACTTGCTCTTACCCTACTAATTGAACCTTCACACTCTGCTCTTACTGGTGCAATGTGCAATTAATGAAGATTAACCACCAGGCTGCTGCAATTTAGCCATGAATCCTCCCACACTAAAATGACAGGTGTTTCAGTTTCATTGTTCAGCTCCTATATACTTTACTGGAGTAACAGACGACTTTTTACTACTTTACATTTTCACACAATTATCTGAACTTTCTTCTCCTTACATTTTAAAAATAGTCTTGTTACTCCTATTTCATTTCAGCTTGTTTTCATTCACTAAAAAAACCCTATCCAGTTAAATCTCTCTCTCCAGACAGAGTGAATCTGATTGTGATAAATATATACCATTCCATCACCCTATTGGTTTATACTGTGATCCATCACACCTGCACATGTCATGCCCCGCCCACACTCCAGCAAGAACATAGCAGATGTATGTAGCTTAGTATGAAGATGATCCGTTCAGAGACTCAAGAGAACTCCAGTTTACCAAACGTCCAACTGAAGCTTCTTTTTAATATATTTACATTAAACACTAAAATACATTCATTTACAATGAACACATATGCAGCTGAAACAGATAGGAATCTAGTGCATCCCAGATTTATCAACATTATCATTTTAATATAACACCCTATAGCCAAAAAAGTAGATTACGTAAAGTAGATTAAAGTATACTAAGCATTATTATGCTATAGTGCACTAAAGTGTTCTTGTAGCTACATTATTATTAATCAGTATATTTAAAGAGTGCTAAAATGGAACATTTTTTGTACTTATTATTATACTTTAATTGTATAAAAATAGTACAAACGCCTTACTTAAATTGTGCTAAGTGTACTTAACTGTACTAAAATGAAATTATTTTAAATATACTTAAGTGACATTTAAACATTTATAGTACTTCATGTAGTAACCCTATATTTTAAATATGTGCACAGTAAAATTATAATACATTTAATGAGCATTACTTTAACTGTATCACTATTATACACCAGGTATATTAGAAATGTACTAAGGATTGATGTTAAATATGTGATCTATTTACATTAGAGTACAAATACGCTTCTTGTTCCTGTTGTCTTTTGTAAGTAGCACACTTCTAGTATACTTTGTTGGGTATAAAAAATATATTTTAATATACTGTACTACAATTTTTAGCGTGAAACACATTGACTTTACATTGTTTATTTGACATTTAAACGTGTTATTTAACACTGTATTCTATAATTTACTTATTTAATTATATTTTCCTAATTATAATGACAGGTCATTAAAATATATTTTAACTGTTATATTAATGTAAAACCTAAATGTATGTTTTCAAATTTACCAATGTAGTAATTTAATTTAATAACTTTCTAAAAAGTTCATTATAAATTGCACTTTAAGTGAACTGCTGAAACTGTTGTTTTTAACACACCTTGCTAAAAATGTACAAAAGTATATTTGCAAATAAGTATTTTAGAAGTATATTGAATTACATTAAACTAAAAGTGTACTTAATAGTAGTCTATTCATTTAAAATACACTATATTATACTTTTTAATTTTACTTACAAACATTTGATGAAAGCTTAATATTAATGTACTTTTAATATAATTTAAGTACATAAATCTTACATACTTAGATATTTCTCAATATGATACAATTAAGTGTATATTTTTTTCCACCAGGGATTATCGTCATTATGGCTTTTAGAAAAATGTGGCCAAAGCTTTTGTTCTTAATGGCTTTATTTTTTCTCCTTACTTTACTTTTACTTTTATACTTTAAGTAGTTTTGAAAGCAGTATTTTTACATTTTTACTTAAAGAGTAAAAAGCTTGAAAAGTTGATACAATTTCTACAAAAGTATTTTAAACCCTAGTATCTATTTTTCTACCTACAGAGTAATCAATGGATTATTTTAGGACTCCATTAGGAACCTCTACAACTCTAGGTTGCTGAGGTGTCTAGTATGCACAGTTTGCATTACACATAATTTACAAATGCATGAATGTGTAGATTAATAAATATGACCAAGACTTGCTCATATTAATTTTACACTATATTCCTTCTGAATATAACATTGCAATCCTATACTTTTCTTTCTGGATGCAATTTTTTATTTTTTTTGCTAACGTCAACCTATTTCTTTGATATAGTAATAAGTGCAAATTACCTCCAGTTTGGAATAGATTGTTATTCATAATCATGGTTATAAGCATTCTGTTGAGATATGGTACTCTAAGTCATGAGGACACTCCTTTATGACTTTCAACATGTAATTACCCGCCATTGCTGATGAATGAAAACTGCTGTGCTTTTGACTGTTATGTGACAGCATCATTATAAATATTGAGGCTGGTACAATCTGGAATGCTCCTGGGGGGTTTTGTCACACTGCTTGTACACACCATTTATTTTATTATAGCAATATTTCATTTGTAATGGGAAAAACGCAGTGGGTTTTATAGGCATGCATGATGTGGACAAAAGAATTTTATGCTTGTAATTACAATATTGTTCGTATATGATTCCATTATGATACTGTATATATACAGCTATGGAAAAAGCTAAGCATCATGAACCATAAGGCATAGGGGTACAGTGAAAAATGAAATCAGCTATGAAGGCTAGAGAAGAAAGCACTGACCTATATATATATACATATATATATATATATATATATATATATATATATATATATATATATATATATATATATATATATATATACACACAGTTAAATCTAATCTTAAAAAAAATGAATATCATTGAAAAGTTACTTTATTTCAGTAAATCATATATTATATAGATGTATTGCACACAGAGTGATCTATTTAAATCATTTATTTCTTTTACTGTTGATGATTATGGCTTACAACCAATAATAAAAAAAAAAATCTGTGTCTCAGAAAAGTAGAATGTTATATAAGCCAATTGGTACTTTTTTTGGCAGTGTGGGTAGTGTACCAAGTCCTGCTGGAAAATGAAATCCACATCTCCATAAAAGTTGTCAGCAGAGGGAAGCATGAAGTGTTGTAAGATTTTCCGGGAAAACTTTTCTGCACTGACTTTAGACTTGATAATATAACACAGTGGATCAACACCAGCAGATGACATGTCTCTCCAAACCATTACTGATTGGTGGAAACTTCACACTAGACCTCAAGCAGCTTGGACTGTGTGTCTCTCCACTCTTCCTCCAGACTCTGGTTCCTTGATTTGTAAATGAAATGTAAAATTTACTGATGATCAGTGATGGTTTGGAGCCCTGCCCACTCAAAGAGGGCATGGTAAATTGTGCTGTCTCCATCTTAAACTACACGTTGAGTTGAGGGGAACTCTTTGGTGGTGTAGAGTTTATTTCAAAGTTTATTCCAAGGTGTTGAGGAGCGTGACTGAACTCTCTAATGGGCGTGTCCCCCAATCCTAGCTCACCATGGGTGTGAAGACTTGCCCACCAGGGCTCCTTCCATGGGGTATTTCATTGTATTTTATATAATGTTTGTTTTTGCCCAGCTGATGTGTTGTTGGCTATGAGAGCAAGTTACCATCTTCTGCACTGTTGAGTGTGGCAAAGTGCTGGCAATGCACTAAAAAACACTGTGAAAGAGTTTTTGGTAAAATTAAGTCCAGCTGAGAGCTGTATTTTACATTACATTACATTACATTTGGCAAACGCTTTTGTCCAAAGCGACTTACAATAGTGAAGTACAAAAGTAATAGAAGTTAAAGGTAAAAACATTTTTAGATAGGGCCTAAAGGAGGTCAAAGGGAAATAATGGGTTAGAGAAGGGAAGGAGGGGAAGAAGGAAATGGGGTTAGAAGTAGTTAGTGTGTTAGAGGTGTTAAGAGAGTAAGTGCTCTTTGAAGAGCTCTGTCTTCAGGAGTTTCTTAAAGATAGAGGGAGAGATTCTCCTGATCTGGCAGTGGAAGGAAGTTTGTTCCACCATTGTTCCACTGGATTGCTTTGTGTGAATGTTTGTTTGGTAAAGCGAGGCGACGTTCATTGGAGGAGCGCAGCGGTCGGGAGGTAGCGTAAGCCTTCAGGAGTGATCAGTGCAGGTAGGAAGGAGCCTGTTCTTTCATCACCTTGTAGGCGATTGTAAGAGCTTTGAATTTGATGCGAGCATTAACTGGAAGCCAATGGAGCTCAATGAGCAGCGGGGTGACATGTGCCCATTTGGCTGGTTGAAGACCAGACGTGCTGCTGCATTCTGGATCATTTGGAGTGGTTTTACTACACAGGCTGGGAGGCCAGTTAGCAGGACATTGCAGTAGTCGAAGCGTGAGATGACGACTGCTTGTACCAGGAGTTGGGTGGCCCGTTGCGTCAGAAACGGTAAATTTTTTCTGATGTTATAAAGCGCGAAACAACAGGATTGAGCAACTGAGGCCACATGGTGCGTGAAGGAGAGCTGGTCATCAACCATAACACCCAGGTTCCTAGCAACCTTTGTCGGTGAGAGAGAGAGTCGATGTTTTTTTACTCTATATGGGATAAATATTTTAACTCCCACAACAGTTCAGATTTAACTCCTGAACAGAGTTACTTTAACTCTGTCATAGTGTGTGTTCAATGGAGAATTTTCTGTGTGCAGCTGATGCTAGAATCAGCAGCATAAGGTGGGATTTGAACCAACAGTCCTCTGGCCATAGCTATCATCGATTTAGTGCAATGGACAACTCAGAGCCTGTTAGTCACTCTAAAAAACTTTCCTGTAGTCTGTAAGCTTCCACTCATTTTATACTGCACTGCATTGAAGTATAGAGTCTACAGCTCTCAGTAGAAGCAGTGTTCAGCAAATTGCTGAGGTTGTGTATCCGCCCAGATAAATTGAACTCTCTCAAATCCAGAATGAACAAATAGTCGATGTCCTCTGTTATGTCAGGAGGAGTAGCGGGCTGCTGGAGCGTTGGAGGAGAGAGAGAGAGAGAGAGAGAGAGAGAGAGAGAGCGGGCTTAAAGGGGTCTCATTTCCAGCAGATTAAATATCCATTTCTGCTTTGGCGACAGCGGCGTCTTGTTTATTGTGTTCTATAAAAAGTTGAGAAAAGGTATTTCAAGCAAAGCAGAGCGAAAGTTACTTTTTTATAGCCTATCACATTTCCCTCCAGTCGGCTCCAGAGGTAATTTCCCCGGCACCCAACAAACACGCATCCCTCACCTCTACACACACTCTCTCTCACTCCATCTACCCCCCAACCCCCCCTCCCGTCTCGCCACCCTCCCCAGCCCAAAGTCGCTCTTGGAATTACGCCGGATCAATATTTTGTTATTTATCTGTCTCGGCCTCTCCTGGTGCGAAATGAAATCTGGCTGCTACCGCGGGGAAAATGAAAACACTCGACCCTCCTCTCGCCGTCACACTCACAACAATCCAATTTACACGTGCCGCTTTAAAGAATGCAAATAAAATACAGGCGGAAAAAAATGGAACTTGATGGTTCGTAGATTTGTCAGCTGAGAAATGTAGATGCTTTTATTTACCCTTAATAATCTGAGTTCGGCTCTTTTTTCACGCTGTGACATTGAACCAGCCGCCGCAGCATCAGCGGCAGCAGACAGTCCCTAAGGTAAGTGTTTCATACTGATCTTAAATATTTTCTGTATTATAAATTAATATTCCTTATACAAACACCATTACGGTACAAATGAACACTTAACCTGACTGTGAGCCATGCCAGAATATCTTGAACGACTAACATAATTCATTAAAGAACATCAGTAACTACACTTATTGACTGCAAAAAAAACATAAAACACCTTGAAGTTCATTTTTGAAATGGAATTAAATGTTACGGGCCCTTTCATACATCCTCCGCTCAAGGCATGTTTTGATGCTTATTGCTAACTTACACCCCGCAAACATTCAATTTAATTTTCAGTCTATAATTTCCATGCCTTGCGCCTGCATCGCTTACATACCTAAAATTAACCATCAGACTCTCTCAAAGAAAAATGCTCTTATGCTGGTAAGAAAGGCAAATCCAAACCAACGAAATGTCTTCACAGAACCTGCAATAAGGTTAAACCCATGTTTTTTGGCATGCTGGGATTGGAGTAAATGGATTCCACAAAATATTAAGGAAATTAATTGAAAAGTCCCATTCTTATGTTTTACAATGTGTTTTTCCGTTGTCGCTGTTAGTAGATATCGCTGTTGTCCAATGAAAAACACTTATCTCCATTTTTGTTCATTTTTAGTGGTACCACTTTAAAATAAGACTACCTTTATAGAGGGTTTATAAATGGATTACAACTTAGTTTATTTATGGTTACTAATTAGGTGGTAAATGCCTTAAAAATAATTAAAAATCATTAATAATCATATATATAACACATACGTAGAAAAAGCAAAAATAACCTGTTATTTGCCGAATAGTGAACCCACAGCCGTCTATATTGTTGCCCTTTCTACGTATGTGCTATAACTGATTATTAATGATTTATAAGGCATTTACAACCTAATTCGTAACCATTAATAAACTAATTGTAAACCATTTATAAACCCTTTATAAAGGTAGACTTATTTTAAAGTGGTACCTTTTTAGTTTACTACATAATTTGATCAGACAAACTGTCCCAAATTTCTTGATGAACGGACCAATAGAAACTCTTCAAAATGACCTGACATAAACTCTTTTTACATTGACTTCTATTGAAAGTTTACAAGGCTTTTTCTCTCTCCTGTAAAGTTGCGATAAGTGATAGAGATAAGTGTTTTTCATTGGACAGCGACAATATGTATGAGTTTGAGCATATTTATAAGCATAATTGTAATCATTACAAGGTATTATGAATGCCATATCTAGATGATAGGACCTGGGGCTAATTAGCATGGCTCTTAAAAGCACATGACTACAGTAGAAGGGTTTTGTACCTGTGTAGTAGAAATACAAATGCGTATTGTGCTTTAAGGGTAGATGAAATTTAGATTTACCTTCTGTTATATTATCTTTTTTTGTGTGTCTTCTCATTAGTGCATCATCTACGCTCCACTGGGAGACCTAAAATGAGTCGTGTCAACCGTAGCCAGTGTAGATCTCTGTTGGCCGGGCCCATTTCCTTTAAGCTAATCAAGTGTTTAACAGAAATTAGCCTTCATTGGAGTGTGAGGATCTAATCTGCGGATGTCGATAGTAGACAACGAACTCAAACAACTTCCTGTCTTGGTCTATTATTTCCTTATTTGTTTCTCTTGAGGAAATTTGAGTGCTAGGAAGTTAATTAATTCTGCTAAATCAATAAAGGCCTTGGGTGAAGCTGTAGAACTGTGAGATGTTTGGATGCTTCTCTAAACAGAGCGATATTGTGCAGTATGGGCTAATGTAATGTAATGTTTGTATTGAGGGAACTGCAAATGCAATCTTAGGAGCCATTTTTGGCAAAGGCCAGCCGGGTGGATTATGAGCGCAAGCCGAATAAACATATCGTCTTTTAATTACCACAAAATTCGAGTCAAGAGATTAGATCAGGTTGTAGAAATATTATTTCCTCTGGTACTTGATGTTATTCCAAGGTTTAGATAGCTTACAGACCCACTAAGCTTCAGTTTCTTTATGAAATATGATGAAATATTGGATTTGTTTGGCCTGTATGGTTGTAAAAAGAGCAGAATCACACTGAAACACAAGCTGGGGGAAATCTCTCCAAAGCGACCCAGGGGTGACACTGGAGTTACTTCAGGTTTAGATATTGTGACAAGCCATATGGCCCGCCATATGAGCAGAACACAGCCAGTACAATGTAAATTATGGTTTTACAGTAGGAGGGGGAGCAAGGCCAAGTAGGTAGAGGCATTAATAGCATAGCACAGGCTGATCCAAAAAAAGCTCCAGCATATTTCAGTTTATTACAATGATGTTTTACATTTCTTTAGCTGAACTTTTAAGACTCAATTATACATTCCAAGTCCACAACTACATAAAAACTGTGTTTGTTTGTACAGACAACTGAGCAGATTTCTAAGCTTTCCAATATAGTCCAATATAAGTCTAAGTCTAAAATTATGAACTACAGCTGTATACAAGTTTACATAGATGAGACAGGATAATATATATACAGTGGTATGAAAAAAAGTTTGGGCTCCCCTGATAATTTTCATGATTTTCCTTAATGAATCATTGGTTGTTCAGATCAGCAATTTCAGTTAAATATATCATATAGCCAAAGAACACAGTGAAAGTTAAGCAGTGAAATAAAGTTTATAGGATTTACAGAAAGTGTGCAATAATTCTTTAAACACAATTAGTCAGGTACATATATTTGGGCACCCCAAAAGAAAAATTACATCTATATTTAGTACATCATTTTATTTGCAGTAATAACAGCCTCTAAACGCTTCCTGTAGGATCCAATAAGAGTCTGGCTTCTGGTCTAAGGAGAGACATCCTGCCATAACTAATTCACTGTATTTGGAATACAATTCAACTCACTTGTATTTCTATAGCCCTTTTTACAACAAAAGTTGTCTTAAAACAGCTTTACAGAGAAAAACAGGTCCACGCCACTTATGAGCAGAACCACAGAGATGCTAATTTTTATGGTGAAACAGTGGCAAAGAAAAACTCCCTTTAGGAGGAAGAAACCTTGAAAGGGAACCAAGACTTAGTCAGAGGAACCCATCCTACTCGGGTTGACCCGCTCACAAATCAAATAACAAACAAATAACACAACAAAACCACAAGGCGCCGAGTGGTCCAGCGGTCTAAAGCGCTGCCACTATGAGCGGGAGGTCGCAGGTTCGAACCCCCGCTCATGCAGCTTTGCCATCAAGTTGCTGGCGCTCAGTGGGAGCACTATTGGCCCTGCTCCCTCCAGGTGGGTAGATGGGTAGATGGCGCTTTCTCCTCACATCACTCCTAGGGTGATGTCCGCAGCACAGGACGTCTGTGAGCTGATGTATCGGAACTGAGTCGCTGCCCCTTTCCTCTGAGTGTGCTGGCTACTCAGCAACTCAGCAGCTCGAAAAGAAGCGGTGGCTGGCTTCACATGTATCCGAGAAAGCATGTGCCAGTCTTTACCCTCCTGGTGTGTTGGGGCATCACTAGTGATAGGGGGAGTAATTGAGTAATTGACTGTGTAAAGTGGGGAGAAAATATGAAAAAAAAAACACAATACAAAGAGATAATGTGGAGCTATAGCTTAAGCTAATGTAACAGGTAATTATTTATGAATATAAAAATGTGATGGGCACAAACTATAGAGCTATGGCTAACATAGAAACAGATTCTGAGAGTGATAATGTTGATCAGTGCAGGGTTGCAAAGCCAGAGTTCAGGAACAGGAACAGGGCAACTCCTGGAATACAAGTCAACTTCTCTTCTAGACTCTTGGCCGTCTGTCCCTCTCCCTTTTTCTCGCTCTCCAAAAACTCCAGTTATCCCTTTTTGTCTTCCTCATTATCCTCATCACGTTCTTCTTTGCCTTCGCTTTTCTCCTTCTTGTCTTCCTCTCTTTCCTCCTCCTTCCTGGCCTCGTCCGCAGGAGCCCGTGTCCCAGCGTGGCCGGGGACTGGGGGGACAGGGCTTGTTCGTCTCTTAATCAAAGCAACAGATGCGATTAGTGAGGAGCGGGTGGCGCAGCCTGGCCTACCCCTGGGTAATCAATTTGCAATGGCAGATGCTCAGAGGGGGAAAAACTTGCAGGCTGCAGAACAGCTGCTCCCGAATAAATATCAAGGAGTTGTTGCTCGCTGTTTCTCCTCTTCCTTTAGCCCCATCATTCTCTCTCTTCCTCTTTCTTTCTCTCTCTCTCTCTCTCTTTCTCTCTCTCTCTTTGAACCTGACTGAAGTGGCCTGGACTCTTTGCTTTACCTGTTAGAAGTCAAGCAAGCACCCTAAGGCAGAGTGGCGCTCTGAGCTGCAGTACTCAGTTCCCGTTCTTCCCATGCTTTGCGTTCTTGTGCTCCATCATCAGGAGCGTCCACTGCCTCTTTGTGCTCATGCTAATTGGCTAATGTGGCACTGCCAGCTCTAACAGGAGTATTTAGGCTCTTGCTTGACTTTTACTTCTAATGCTATGTTCACATTACCAGGCTGAAGTGACTCAAATCAGATTTCTTTTGCTCAATGTGGCTCATATCTGATTTTTTCATGGATGTGTGAATGTGCCAAATTCGATTTTTTCAAATCAGATTTGAGTCACTGTCAAATTTGGTCCTAAATCGTATACGTATCCAATCCATGGACATGAATGTGAACGGTCAAATCGGAGTTCATGCATCTTTTTGCTTTTATGCATGCATCAGAGATGCTCACAAGTCTTTGGGCACGAGTCCGAGTCAAGTCTTAAGTCTCTTCTGGTGAAATAAAAGTATTACTCCATAAGACAAATAAGACCTGCTCTTTAAAATAATTGAAAAATTAATAACAAAATTGAATAACAACAGAAAAATAAATATGAAATCGCAAAAAAAAACTAAACTAAGCCCAATAATATCTAATCTAACAAATTTCAAAAGCTACAAACTAAAAACTTAGCAGAAGAGTAGAACAATAAAGTAATATTACAAAAAAAATGCAAATATCCCAAAGTAAATAACCGATAGAACAGAATGAACAGAAAAAATAGATATCAAATTGGAAAATAACCAACTAGTCTAATCAGAAAGTCAAATCAAAATGCTAAAGGAAATATAATCTAACAAATTCCAAAATTCCAAAACATAAAATCGAAATATTGAACACAGCAGTAAAAAAACAGATAAATAATATTACCAAAAAAACCTGCAAATATCCCAAAGTAAATAAACTGCATCTGGGCGACTAAACCAAACAAAGAAATAACAACAAAAAAACAAAAACAAAGAAATGAACAAAAACAATAATTTAGCAGCCACTAAAGTGGTACTAATCTCAAAGCAGCTGCTTAACAGCCAGAATATGCAGCAAAGATCAGCTCTATGAGTCTTTTGGGCACGAGTCTGAGTTGCAAACTCAAGTCCCCATCTCTGGCATACACTACGTATTTCTCTCTCATATCCACAAACACATCTCTTGGTGCAGCTTTGCAGCTACAGCGGCAAAAACAGCAAAAGCAAACCGCCTGGCCTTTTTTCTCCTTCTTGACCTGAGCATGAAATTCAGACCAGCTGTTTACTGTTTCTCCACTCCAGCAAAAGATTCTCCACATATAAGCTGCTAACATATCTATTTACCTTTATAAATCTACGAGTCTCTCATCTCTAATATGTTTTTTTTGTTGTTGGTGAAGAAGACAACTTCAGAAATTTCAGAAACAGATTTGTTCACATTACACACAGATACAGCTTACTTACTATTACATTTATGAATGTGAACCGTAAAGATAATCAAATTCAATCTGAGCAATGAATCGTATTTATGCAATGAGGCTTGTAATGTAAATGTAGCCTTAGTTTTAGGGCATTTTCACACCTGGAAGTTTGTACCAGAGTGTGTCTCAATGATTGCGTCATTGTTAAATTGTATACTATAAATTTGGTACAGTTAGTTTTGGTTTCACACTGAAGTTTAGTCACAGAGTGGACTGAAGGACTACATCCTGTTGTCATCAACATTATGGCAGAGTCTCTCTTCACTTGATATATACTTAATAACTGGTTTGTAATATGCTAGTTATGAGTTCTGAGGCTTTGAGTTGCTTTGCTTTCAGGTGTCGAGCCAAATTTTAGCTCTCTGTCAGAATCTGACTCCCCTTTGTGAACAGATCCTTAAATTCCTTTTATTTCTGTTCATAAATAAGGATTCATCTACTGTTCCAGCTAATAAATTCATTCTCAGTCCAAGCATTTGTGTTTATACTGCTGCGTAACGAGCCTGCACGCCAAGGGAAGCGGGATTTCGACACAACACCAGTTCTTTTTTCCTCTGGTTTGTTTAAAGACTGACTCAACTTCCTGTAATTGGTCCAAAATTTTCTTAAACCGTCTAGAAAAGTGTTCTCACACTGCAGACGAAACGGATCATGGTTTAGTAGATCCTTATAACAAAAAAAGAGGTGGACTTAGTCCAGATCAACTGAATCATGGGCCAGTTTATTTGCATTTTGAAAACACTTTTCTAGGTGGTTTGGTTTTATAAATCAATTACAGGAAGTTGTGGAAGGCTATTGTTCCCATTACACAACAGAAAAACAAAAAAAAAAACGAGTGTTGTGCCAAAATCCGACTGCCTTTTAGGTGTACAGAAGACGATAGAAGCGCAACAGATTACACTGGTGATTACTGTATCTTCTGTAACTGTAGATTAACCCTTCCTAGGAGAATTTGTTACACTCATTCTTCTGCGTGAGTTAAATTCTGACAGGGAGGAACATCCAGGAAGGGCATCTCTTTAAACTGACAACCTTCTGCAAATCAATCGGTGTCAAAACAATCAAGTACAGGGAGAGACAGGACTTTGAAAAGTTCTTGTTTGTTGTTCTCAGTTGCTAAACCTAGTATGAAACAAAAACTAACCGGAATAAATCTGCAATGTACACCATGTAACAACCTAATGAAGCTTGGATCAGACTCTAAGTGGTGTAAAAAAAACTTTTCTTCCCTTCTTCACCTACCTGTGTGCCTCCCCTCTCTTTGGCCTTGGCACATGCCTGGCATGCGGTAGATGGATATTGTGTTCCGTGGCACCAGCAGTGGTCCAGCGAAGACAGATGGCCCTGGTTTTGGCAGCCGGACAGAGAAAGTTTTCTGCAACAAGAATGTGATGAATGGTAATTAAACCACTTGTGACTTCTCAGATAAATGGAGAGTGGAGAGGGGCAAAAGCACAGAAAGGTGCTGATTGGACAATCGTAAGAACATAATATGGTAATCTACGATACATTTGTTGGGCGGGAATATGATGGATGGTACGGAGTTGATATCCCGGCCTTCGCTGTGCGTTCGGCCCTCGAGCAGCTGCAGTTTTGGCTGGTGGTGCCAGCCACATTTTGTTCTGACCCATATACAGCACTGAGGTCCTCAGCAACCTGGCCACCCACACCTCCAACACTGCCTACCTCCTATCCCAGCAAACCTCTGATTACGTAGGAAGGGAAGACGATTATTTCCATTTTGCTTGTCAAAGCGCAGAGCGAGACGCTGACAAATGAAGGCGGGTGGCTTGCAGCCGTGCCCATCCATTCTGATTAGATAGCCGGGCTCCTGGAGTGACCATTCAGTTGGACAGAAGGGCAGGAAACTGCTTCCCAGGGAACAAAGGGAGATTTCTCTGGGCAGAAGTTGGAATGGGCTTTGGCTTTGGATTTTTCTTTTCCTTATCTCCTGCTTCTCCATGTCTCTTCAGGGTATTCTCTGTAATTCTGGAGTTCTTTGCAATTGTGCACCTTGGATTCACCTCCTTCTATGCTGTCATGTGATTATTGATGATGGATGACAATTTAAGGAGTCAAATGAGGAGAAGAACATTGCAGAATCCAAACTGAAGGAATATTCAATATCATGAAAATAATGAGAACCAGAAATGAAAGATAAAAAAAAAAGATGGACAAACATTGACTCGATGTTAAATGTGTAGAAGTGGTAAGGCAGATGTGGGAACAAGTCACAAGGTCTTGACAAGTCCTCAGTCAATTTCTAACTCTTTACAATAAAGTCTTTAGACATGTCCCAAGTCTTGACACTTAAGTCCAGAGTCAATTCTCCAGTCTTGCCCCTTTAAGTCCTGAGTCAATTCCAAAGTCTGTACACTCAAGTCCTGAGTCAATTCCAAAGTCTGTACACTCAAGTCCTGAGTCAATTCCAAAGTCTGTACACTCAAGTCCTGAGTCAATTTCCAAGTCTTGACACTCAAGTCCCAAGTCAAGTTCCAAATCATGACACTCAAGTCCTGAATCAATTCCCAGGTCTTGACACCTAAATCCAAAGTATTTACAGTTTAGTGCAGAGTCAAATCCCAAGTCTTGACATTAAGGTCCAAAGTCAAGTCCCACATCTTGACACTCAAGTCCTGAGTCAAATTCCAAGTCTTGACACTAAAGTCCAGAGTCAAGTCACCAAATGTAATGTCATTTTAATATTTTTCACCAGTGAAGTGGTGTTATAGTCCAGTTACATTAATCTTTGTGAAATTTGTATTTTTTGTATTATCACCATGCACACAATACAGAATACTTAATTTATGTGATTTATGATTATTCACTTAAAACTTTTTCATTCAATGAACATATTTTGTTAAAATAGGGTCTTTTTTAGCCTTGAAGCCCAAAATCAAATAGCGTCACAAGTCCTTTTTTGATTTTGTTGTGTCAATTTACAAGTCATCAAATTCGTGACTCATATCCACAGGTCTGGGTAAAGATTTGTATTAAATTCTGCAGAACGACTGTCGATATTTGAACTCAACAGCAGAGCAAACCTACCCCTCCCTCCATTTCTCCTTTTTAGAGGGGTTCCTGTTGAGCAGGAATTAGAGAAAACACCTTGCTATAGTATCAGAACTCACAATGTCCGCTTCTACCAAATAAGTTCTGGAAAACTGAATTGTCCGAACACAACACGTGTCTACACTAAGTGATGGTCCATCCCAGATGCCTCTAAGCTGCTCAAAGAAGCCAACACCACCTCTGGACATGGTTAAAAAGGCTTCTGTTTTGCACATTGAAGTGGTTTTAAGTGGTATTTGTGAATTTAACTATGTTTTGAAGAGCTTAAAGAGGTTTGTAAAGTAATCTCTTGCTCAATTAAAAAAATCAGGGTTTACAGAGAGAGATGAATCGGAGAACTGTAGGATCCAAGGACTAAAACAAAACACTCGGTCAGTGGTGTCTTCTGTTCATATCAAGCTCATCTCCTTCCAAGGGAATTCAGAGAAGAGCTGTTCGGGCGAACCGGCGCAAGAGGTGCTAACCGTAAGCCGTGAATCTAAATTTAGAGCCTGTGCAGACTTACGAAGCTGACATCAGAAAGACAACAGCCCTGTGTTGTTAATCTAAAGTGGGAGAGCAGCTGGCAAGGGTAGTGGAAGTGGATGGAGGGGGAAGGTCTTAAAGCCTGATGAAGGTCATGGATGAAGTGGCTGGATTGAGAGGTGTGAGGGGAGATTTGAATCGGATCATTTCTGGACGGTAGGGAGGGAAGAACACTCTAATGGATCTCTCCCTTTAAAAAATATGCTGGGGTGGGAACTATCTCTCATTTGCTCTCCTTTACCCCCCAACCATACCTCCACCCATCACCAATTCCCATGTTACGCTTTTATTAGCCCATTTTCAGCTGAAAAAAGGGAAACTAGTAGATCCCACAAAGGAAATAATAAGACTCTTTTACCGAGCCTGGAGATTAGCGCGTGTCTGTGGACTAGAGTAAACCCCTTCCTGAAGATTCCCTAAAGGATATAGAATGGCATAATTGAGTTGTTTTCACTCTCTGCGTAAATTTGGCCCAATTACTGTATCTAGTTGCCGTCTCCTTTTGGAGATTGCCGACAAAAGCCTTGAATAAAATCTGTGAAAACTTGACACTGGTTTAGTCTCTTTATATGAAACGTCATAGATGTGATTGTCAAAGACTCACAAAACACTAAGAATATCTAATAGGTAGGGGAGCAGAGTAGTCCAGTCGCTTAAAGTGCTGACACTATGTTTGAGAGATCATAGTTCATGGTTCGAATCCCAATCATGCAGCTTGCCATCAGCTGCCAAAGCCCTGAGAGAGCACAATTTACTTCTGCCTTGCTCTCTCTGGGTGGGTAGATGGCACTATTTCCCGTCATCACTCCAAAGGGGGATGTCAATCAGCACAAGGCATCTGTGAGCTGATGTATCAGAATCGAGTCGCTGTGCTTTCCTCTGATGCTGCATCAGTAGCAGTTCATAAAGAGGTGGAGTCGGACTTCACATCTGTCAGAGGAGGCATGTTCTAGTCTTCACCCTCCTTGTGTTGGCCTAGCTAAATTGGGAGAAAATGGGAAAAAATGCCTAGCAGGTTTAATATTTTGATTAGTCAAGAATCTTACGACTCCAGTAGTGGGAAAAAATGTTGTGACTAGAAGTTAGTGTCTTATTTTTGTGTATTTATTTTCTCGTCCCCATTCTTTTCTTTCTCTTCTGTATGTTTTCGCTGCGAATTGGCAAACAAACTGCTTGTATCACTCGTTTCTATGAACATTCATTTTGAAAGAAAACTCACATGTCTTGTGCATGCGTTTTCATGTCAAAACATGTTTTTAGAGAGCAGTACGGCTTGTCGTGTGTTCCTCCTGGTGAAAGAAAGGTAATCTTTGACTAATTGTGTACCGTGCCTCTTCAAAAGTCTTGTAGAGTGAACCTGGCATTAGAGACAACCTGCTTTTCCAGAGCTCTTAAGAAAAGAACAGCAGACTGGGACTGTTGGTTCTCGTTAGGCTGGAAAAGGCTTGACAGGTTCTTCCATTCACTGTACAAAGCAGAGTGAAAGAGAAATGAAACTGAATGGCAGTGCTGAGTTACTGTTTGGGATTATGTTTGTCTGTATCAGGGATGTCATCTTCAGACATCCTCAGATATTCAAGGACCGTCTGAAGTACAGCACTGTCCATAGATGAGAGACTTTAACCTAATTTCCAGTCAAAATACCCATCAAGTACAAGCTGTTCCACTATCTGTCAAGCTGTGGCTGTCTGGATGCTCTTGCTGAGGAAAGGAGGAAAAAGACCAAAATAAAAAATATTTGGTTGCCCTTAACAACTGGCTGACCTCACAAGAGTCTGTGCCTCAACATTACAGTAATTCTGTTCAACATAGATACTTCCAAATACAAACAGCAGTTTAGATCTTTGGCACATTCCCCGTCATCACTCTAGGTCTCATCATATCTATCTTGGTCTCAAGATCCTCCCATGTGTAGAAGGCAGGGGAGCAGCCAAACTTCCAGCAACTGGATGGGATCAACATGGTGCCGGTAGGGACGATGGATGAAAAACTATGAATCAGCTTCTTCTGAAAGCAGGAAGACAGGTATGATTGGTGATTGGTCAAGGTAAGGGGTCTCCTGGCAGAATTATATTGGGTTTCAGACATGATTTCCCACACACTGATGCTTTTTTAAACAACCTAAAGCCCTATCTGAATGGTATTAGTTTCTCAATGGGGTCCTTGGGTAATTTTCTCTTTTATGCGGGGTCCTTTGTGATCTTATTTATTCTTAACTTTTATTTTAGTTCTTCTTTTAGTTTTATTATTTCCTTTTTTTATTTTGTTTCCGTATTTTATTTTCATTTTATTTATTTTTTTATTATTATTATTCTTATAGTTATTATATTATTATTTGTTATTATTTTTAGAGTTTTGTATTATTGCTTTTTATCCTATTTTGATTTTCTTTTATTGTTATTACTATTTTTATTATTATTATTGCTTTTATTTTTGTTAGTTCATTTTTTTATTAGAATTTTTATTGTATTATGTACAAGTTAGTTTTAGCTAGTTTTAACCCATTTTTGTTGTATTAGTCTTACGTTCTTTTGATCTTAATTTTTTTCAATTAAACCATACTTAATTATAAGCATAAATTTTTTTTTCTATTTTATTCTAATTCTACTATTTTTATATTTTGTTTACTGCTATTTTACAATAATTAAATTTAGCTTTTATTTTCTATGTCACGTCAATCCCTGTTTCTGTAAATGCTCGGCTACTTTGAAAATGAGGGCTGCCCTCAATGTACATCCGAGTTAAAATAAATAAAATAAATAAATGTTGATTTTATTCCCATCCAGAACGACCATATATGTGTTTTTCCCAAAAATCCTCTGAGAAAATTACAGGCTGAATTACCTACTGTTTTTCGCTGAACTCTGTAGTCCTCCAGTAATTTTAGTCCCATCCGGACACACATATTTGAGTTTTTTCACCTCGCGTTTAATCTAATAGCTATTTGCCCACTGCCACATACCGTAATTATAAGCACAACAGTGAGTGGAAATAGAGGAGCTACTGAACGTGATGTCATGTGACTGAGAAAGCCTAAAAATCACTGCTCCTCCTGTTTTTTCTTTTTTTTTTTTTTTTTATTTATTTATTTATTATTTTTTTTTTTTTGTTTTTTTTTTTTTGTTTTTTTTTTTTTTTTCAACTGCAGTCCGGATGCAAGAGTTTTATCAATGAGTAGAAGTGTGAAATATTTTTCACAGACGTCGCCCTGAGTAACGAATCCCCTTCTGAATAGGGCTTAACTCATCTTTAAACCTAATGTTGATTGATTTTAGTACTTGTAATGCACTTTCAACTGTGCACTGTTGTTCTGTATTCGAAATTCTACAAATTTCAGCTCTTCCACTGTATTGGCGCCAGACACTCAATGTTCAATGGCTCGGATCGGACAAAGAACCCCCAACAAACTCCGCTGTGTCACCCATGGTATATGCAGGCCTGTCACGTTGGAGTAGTGACAGATTGATGGTGTATTATGACGGTAATGGCTCAGGAGGCATGTTTTCAGAAACAGTGCATTGGCATCAGTTGCATTTTTCACTCCAAAATCACACTGGAAACCTCGCGAGCATTTGTCCCGGTGAGCGAATGCACGGGGTGAGCTTTATGGAGCAGAACCAGGGCTGTATGTATCGAGCTAGATTAATACGGCCATTTCTCCTGGGTGTGTCAGCGGCTGGATTTGGCCTTGTGCGAGAAATCGATGGTGAAAATGATCAGGAGTCAACCATCTGTGGTGTGTGGGGACAGAGAGGGAGGTGATGTGCTGTGACCAGAGAGCAGCCTCATTAACTGTAGTGTGAAAAACAATACATGTATCAACAGTCGGGAGGGGGGGGGGGGGGGGTGTAGAAAAAGAACCTGTGAGTTTGTGCATGTGGATGACTCTTATGTATGGCATTTATATTACATACTGTCGTTTTAGTACGTCTCTGGTCATCAAGCTTTTAGTTTTTAGCCTGCTGGTGTGTTCTGTACCTGGCAGCCCGGGGTGTGGAATGAGGACTGGGGAATGGGCAGTGGGTGGGATCAGAGGACAATGAGAAATCTGTCTATCTGTATGTCTGGTTGGCTGGCTGTCTGTCTGGCCATCCATCGGAACCTTTATTCCTCAGTATTATGCTACAGATGAGAAGCTGACAAGTGATTAAGAGAGTGATTAATTTATATTACAGTTAAAAACAATTAGTGCTGAATCATAACTCACAATCAGCCATCATCTTATCTCTGCCAGTCATGATAATAATTAGCTGGGTATAGAGGGTAAAGACTGAAGTTTGAGAGTGTGTGTATGCTCATCACTTTATCAGTGGCTTTGCTGTTGTCTCCATCCCTGCTCATCTTCATATCTTGTCTGTTGTCATACTGCTGGAACCACCACTATCTACATGCCATACAGCATCTGCTGAGGTGGAGGATGAGCAAGATTATTCTGGATGCTGCAGGTTTTCCTTAAAAGAATGATGCTCGGGATCAGGATGTCCTTTAGAAGCTTCTGTAGAAGTAACTCAGGACTTCTTCAGTCTTCTCATAATCTAGAACTCCTGATTAGCCTTCTTCACTGAAGAATAGGGGTCCAGCAAGCAGAAAAGAGTTGATTTTGATGAGGGTCCGAGTGGAGGGTGGAGAATATGGCAACATCAGTGGTGCAGTTTTTTTTGTAGATGTGTTGATGAGTCTAACTGTTGACAAATCCAGCTCAATGCAAGTTTTTGGACGTTTCTGAGCATCTTGAAGGAGTTCCTAGAGGTGCTGAACAGTAGTTGCTGCTTTTATTTCATGCTGTGAAGCTCCAGCTCATTCTAAATCATCTCAGTTCATCTCAGGTTTAGATCAGGGGATTAATGTGTAGAATAAACACTTTTTTTTTTTTTTACACTTTTTACTGTTTGCTATGTAACACCACGTGTGTCCCTTAATAGTTTTCATGCCTTTAATATAAATCTACAATGTAGTAAATAAACCAAATAAAGAAATAAAGAAAAAAACACTGAATGAGAAGAGGTGTTGCGAACTGCAGCAGTGGCAAACAGAAAGAGGGTTTTTTTTTTTTTTTTCGGAAACTCTCGGAGGTGAAATGATCGTGAAGCTTGCTGACAGCAAAGGTGCCATTCGTACAAAAAGCTCTCGGGCTCTGGATAAAACGCAATCGTACGTTCACCATTGTTTTCTAAATTCAGCACATGTGCAGAGCCGCTCCTCACCCAATCTAGCACCCACCAGGAGGGAGGGAATCTGGGTCTCGCCGTTCTTTGACCTTGAAACTGGTCCACTTAATGAGACTGGAAACAGCTCTCAGTAATGATCAAACCCTGTGTGTGTGTGTGTGTGTGTGTGTGTGTGTGTGTGGCAGTGGCAGTCCTGGAAGTAAGTGGATTGAAGTGCTGAGGGACGGAGGTTTCTGTCATTAAACTCCACCCAACCATCACACACACACATGCGCACACACACACACACACACACACACTTGTCCCTGAATCAACCTGCCCACACACCCAGATTCACACTGACCTTTCATGCTGCTGGTCAGTCCCCCCCCCCCGTGTGTGTGGATTAGGCCACAGTGGGCTGTGAAGCAGCTGGGAATCAGGCTGCTTTAGGCTTCTTCCACAGGCTACTGAAACAGTTGGTGGCCTCAGACAGCAGTGCCGCTAAGAACATTACTGCTGCCCATGAATGTGATGACTGTTGCAGGGATGTAAGCAATGAAACATCTAAGCAATATTTTTTTAAAAGCCTAATTTCTATCTTGATTACATAACAGCTTGATGAAAAATAAAAATGCTGATGCTCCACTGACATGTAAAAGCAAGAAAAAGCTTCTCTGTCATCTCTGTTTCAGTACAGTTCTATCTACAGCTCTGAAAAAAAAGAGATCACTTCAGTTTCTGTATCAGTAATCAGTTTCTCTGAATTTGCTATTTGTAGGTATATGTTTTAAAAAAAGAAATGAACATTGTTGTTTTATTCTATAAACTACGGACAATGTTTCTCCCAAATTCCAAAGAGAAATATTCTCATTTAGAGCATTTATTTACAGAAAATGAGAAATAACAAAAAATAAAATAAAATAAATGCAGAGCTTTCAGACCTATACCCATATCCATACAGTTTTCAGAATTCAGAAATCAATATTTGGTAGAATAACCAAATAACCAATAACCAACCACCAGTCTTACACACTGCTTTTGGAAGTTCAGTTCAGAAATCAATATTTGCAGGAATAACCCTGTTTTTTAATCACAGTTTCTTGGTATGTTCTGGAAACAATGCAAACTGATTCAAATTCAGGTTCAAGAAACCAAATTGGTGCCGGTTTCACTTCGGTGGAAAAACGCTATCAGTGATTTTTCAGTCATTTCACTATTTTTTTCCCCTGTTTCCCAGTAGCTCAGTGCTCTGTCTGTGCAGACAAGTGTTTTTCTGTCTGAGAGAGAAGGGGCGGCAGTAAACACAACCGTAACCAAGTGTTGCCAAGTGAATTATTGTGGACGCTTGGCATGAGAAATGAAGGTGATTGGATTTGGAACAGGCCTCAGTGTGCAGAAGTCTCTCCAGCATCATGAATCACAGGCCCCATTAGATGTGTAGCTACATTGGCCCCACACTTCAATCATTTTAATGGCTTTAATGTAATGGCAATTCGTTAAAGGTAAGTAATGGGGGAATTTGTAGATTTTAATGTCCATATATTTAGCTCAGGCCTCTATCTAAAAACATGGTTTCTGGCTTCTGGTGCTACAGCTGTGTTATACTCCCTGTAAAGTGAACTACATAAGTTATTAAACTAAATGCTCATATGGGAAAATATATATATTTTGTAACCAGGCAGTCCAAGGAAGTGTTAGAAAACCTTGCTGTATGTGGACGAGCATTATCCTGCTGAAAAATGCCACTTGAATGTGCACTAAACCCTATGAATTTTGCTGTCTCAAATTTTAAAAAGGCTAAAAAATGGAAGGGGTAGTTTGGGAGGGGCCCCCTGATTTTTCTGACTCCACGCTGAGCTGAAATAAAAAAAAAAATGCTAAAAGTGGTAAGAGTAGTTTGGAAAGGGCACTGGGTGATGTATGGGTTTAGAGGCAGGGCTGGAGGGAGAGCTGATTGGCTGAGCCTCTGAGAGCAGTGAGATGCAGAAGGTTAGCAGGGGGCGGTCCTATTGATTGTCTGATCTGCATATTGTAATGTGTCTTTGAACCAAAGTACACGGAAACATCATCCACACTTATAGCACAGTTGAACCTGTGAGGGCGCTGCAGAGGTGTAAAAAAGGTTCCACAATAAAGGTGTTTTTTAAAGGTTAGGAAAAGTTTTTTTGTTTTTTTTTGCGTGTCTCTGTCCATCTCTGTATTCTATTTTTTCTCATTTTGTTTTTCTCTTCTTCCCCTCCCCATCTCATCCCTCCTTCTCCTCAGCGATGGGACCCGTAGCTCCACTCTCAAGGTGACTCATAACATCTGGGAGAATTTATGGAGTGTGAGGTAATTTATTCAGCACAGGAATGTGCGGAGAATGCTGTTTCATAGTTCTGTGGTAGATAGTATCAAACAATGTTTGTGTGTGTGTATATGTGTATATATGTGTGTGTGTAGGTGTGTGTGTAAATATATATAAGAGTGCGCTCAGTGGTCCTTGGCATAAGCATTTTCAGTAGAAGATGACATTATCTAGGGTCCTCTTAGATCAAGCACATTAAGATGACGACTTGAAGCCACCGCGCAGGTTAATTGATGAAACGGCTGTTAATTGATAGCGCGCCCGTTTCAGGGAAGGGTAAGCGCTGGCCGATTCATCAGGTTGAAAAGTCAATCACTGTAAATCATCCGGCTCCTCAGCGCGACCCATCGGCACTGCTAACTGGCACTTTAGCATTCTTAGAAGTCCATTTAGCCCCCTCGCTCCTGCCTGCGTGCCCTTGACTGCCCGCGCTCGGCTACAGCCTAAGCGGGCGACAGAAAGGGCCAGTCGAGAGGGTCTTCCCAAGGGAAGCCGGGCCCATCTGCGGCCCACAGATAATGGATGAGGAGAGTCAGATGCCATCATGGTCCGCAATCTGCTGCCACCGCGAACCCTCTCACCTCCCTGGCTTTAATACCCATGTGCCACCCAGTGTGCCACAAGCTGATGGCTTGCCCCAGATGTCAGGGCATCTGCCCGCAAAGCCAGAGCCAGGACAGTGCCCAGGAAAAGGCCAAAGGCTTCGTTCTAGGTGGCCTTTAGAGCCTGGGTCAGTGCCAGGTACTGCAAAGGACTTCAGCTGCTCTGGTACACAGTCTTCACTTATCTCCTCCATCAGAGACCAATGTGGTGAAGAGGGGTGGAGTTATCAAATTGGACTGTAAAGAAATTATGTTTCCATTTAATAAGCTTTACATTTTGTTTGTAGTGCTAAAATTAGACAGATTAATAAGAATATTTATATTATTTGTATTTGTTTCAATGTAAGGTTGACTTGGATCAAACCATCACTGATCATCAGTAAAGTTTACATTTCATTTGGAAATCAAGGAACCAGAGTCTGGAGGAAGAGTGGAGAGACACACAGTCCAAACTGCTTGAGGTCTAGTGTGAAGTTTCCACAATCAGTGATGGTTTGGAGAGACATTTTATCTGATGGTGTTGATCCACTGTGTTTTATCAAGTCCAAAGAAAAAAAATCTTACAGCACTTCATGCTTCCCACTGCTGACAACTTTTATGGAGATGCGGATTTCATTTTCCAGCAGGATCTGGCACACTGCCCACACTGCCAAAAGTACCAATCGGTCTTATATAATATTCTAATTTTCTGAGACACTGACTTTTGGCTTTTTATTGGCTGTAAGCCATAATCATCAACAAAAAAAGAAATAAACTCTTAAAAGTGGGGCATTATTATAATTATAGCAATTATTTCCAGAAAATGAGAAATGGCGGCAATAACAAAAAAAGATGCAGAGCTTTCAGACCTCAAATAATGAAAAGAAAACAAGTTTATCTTAATAAAGTTTTAAGCGTTCAGAAATCAATATTTGGTGGAATACACCTGGTTTTTAATCACAGCTTTATTGTATCTTGGCATGTTCTCCTCCACCAGTCTTACACACTGCTTTTGGATAACCTTATGCCACTCCTGGTGAAAGAATTCAAGCAGTTCAGCTTGGTTTGATGGCTTGTGATCATCCATCTTCCTCTTGATTATATTCCAGAGGTTTTCAATTTGGTAAAATCAAAGAAACTCATAGTTTTTAAGTGGTCTCTTATTTGTATCTATTAACAGATCACTTTACCAACCACACTGAAAGGCTTAGAGTATTCAGGCTTCCAAAACACCCCTACTCCCCTACCCTCACACTCATTTTTTTTTTTTTTTCAGATTCCGATCCAGACTAATGCTTGGTAATGCTGTGCAAGCCTTGTTAATGCCTGCCATGCTGTTGTCACCAGACTTAAATTAACAGACGCCCCTGTTGGAGGATGGATTAGCGAATGTAGCAACAACTGACTGTAATTGAATGCAGCCTTCATTTGTCACATCCTTTAGCCTTGTTGCGAAACACTTTGTCAAAAATGCCAAGCGAAGCCGTTACGCATTTCTAAAGCAGGATGTGCGTCAGAGGCGCCCGTAACAAATGATAATTGATCTAGATTTATGTGTTGATCATCTGCTGTCAGGAGCATTTGTCTGTCATATCTCAAGAGTAAATCAATCTAATCTTAGCCACCATCCTCCATTCGTTCCTCACACTTTACACCTCAGGTGCGGGATTCTGGCCCGAAAGTTGCTCTGAAAGTGGTCCTGAAAGTGGTTCAATTCCCAAACAGCGCAATAATTAATCTCATCTTCCGCTTCTCGACCTTCAGCCACACCCACTCTGTCCTGAGACGCCGCCCATCAGAACAAAGACTGATGAAACGGATCCATCATGGCCTAGTTATCATACTCCCATGCTGTCCCTCTCGCTCTGATTACCTAAACTCCTTTAATTCTTAATGCCAGCGCCCACATTCGTCTGCCACTATCCGATTATGTATGTTGTGTCTCTGAAAGCTGTCACCGGAGAACATATATCAGAGCATGGAGATAAGCGAGAGGTGTGGGAGGATGGATTATCACAGGAGCCTCCAACTTCTTGCTCTCCCTGGTTTTGCTGATAGAATTTTCTCTTTGAGGTGGGACAATAAATCAAGAAGTGGTGTAGTCAGGGGGAGCTGAGGGTGAAGCTTGGTCTAGTAATAAGCCCATACTGTTGGAAATGAATTGCACAAATCCCAGCAAAACTCCTGTATAGCAGATTCCGTACCACTTTAAAATACGACTACCATTTTAAAGTGTTTACACTTTAACACAAGTGTTCTTTTCATCAAAGGTCGGGGCTTTATCCTTAATTGGACGCCATGATAAGCATTATGAGAACTTGTTTTTATTCATATTGCAGTCAATGGCTGGTCTCCTCACTAAAAACATCTCTGAATCCACCCAGATTGGGACTTGAACCCAAGAAACCAGTGCTAGAAGGAGAATGTTTTAGCATCCAAGCCACAGTGCCACTCACCCAACTGTAAAACGGTTGTAAATATCTTAAAATTCACTTATGCTGTTAAACTTTGGTACTTTCTGGAAATATATTGTACTTTGACTTCACCATCAGTCAACATCAAACTTATACGAGTGATTTACATATTTGTTTACATGTTTATAGCTACTAATATTAATTATTTAACCAACACAATGTATTTATTAATTTATTAATGATAATGTGGTTTTACGGCATGTTTCATGACATCTCCATGATTTTATTTTATTTTAATGTCAGAAATGGAGCAGGAAAAGGACACAAATGCGGGTACATTTATTCAAAATGCAAAAGCGAACATACAAAGAACTAAATAAATAAAGAAACACAGAATAGCTAGGAACTGGGAAAACAAACAGAACACAGAACACATAATCTGATTGGTGCAAGCACATACAAGAACTGAGACTGACACTGGAACAAAGGGACTACTATTTATATACATGGACGAAACAGAAAACAGGAAACACCTGGGAGCAGGTAACGAAGGGGCGGAGCTAAAGATGAACACCCGTGAGTACACTGAAGACAAGGAGAACACAGAGAGAGGGACCATGTGCTAAGGAAAGAATGAGAACGTAACATTTAATGCACACTTTGATTCAGCATTTTAATGAGTTCTGGTATTTCCAAGGTACAGTATTAATCTCATTTTATACCATTTATAAACAATTCAAAAGGTTAGTCTTGTTTTCAAGTGATTCTTTGCTGTCAGTGTAGTAGCTGCACACTGTTTCATAGTGTTGAGATTAAGAGATGAGGTTGATTGACAGGGTGGGTTTTGAAATGGATAGAGTATTCACTAATTCAGTGCTCTCCAGCCTCAGCAAGGTCTATGAGGACCAAATCCTTGAACTCTCCTCCTACAAGTCAAGGTGATGGATGGAGGGAGGGATTAACTTAATTTGAGCAGTAGTTCTTGACCCTGAGGTTGGAGGAAGGGTTGTCAAGATATCTGATTTTTTTTTATTTAAATCTTTCCTTCTTTTCCAACAAATTAGCTGAGCCAGTGAACCCATTTACTCTCTAAAACTCCCAACTCCTCCATCACTTACTCCTATTGCTCCCAACACTAGGAGGATAAGTAAAGCACATGCCTCCTGAGGGCCCCTGTAAAAAAATGTTGTCTCGAAAGCAGCTTATGATGTTGTAAGACATCTAAATACTTTTTGGTGTACTGAAAGAACCCTCGCTTTTGAACTTTTTCGACTGATAACAGTCTGGATGCACCTTTTCATCTTTGTTGCAGAGCATCAAATAGGAGAGCTTCTCCTATCATTTGCAATGCTCCTAACACTAGGAGAATATTGACCAGTGCGTGTCTCCACCATTACATATGAAGTCATGTGACATCAGTCTTTTAAAGCTGCTGCCAACAGTCTTGGAGGAAAGTGCAGCGCCCCAGCTTTAAGCCAACAGATGCCTGTACTGGGAGAGTATGGTTTTTGGTAATCTCTCAGAGTCTGGCTGCTGATGGTGAAGCAACATGACCTGGGATTCAAACACAATACCTCTTACCAAGTATACAATGTTAAAAAAAACCCTCATTAACCACCATTAACCCTCATTTATAATAAAATAATACTCAATAATACTCAATACTCAAAACTACTGTATGTTTATATGCACTACATTGCCAACATTGCTATCACACAGCATGCAAAATTGCTTAAATCTGATATTTTATATAGTTTTCCAGTGTTTTCTTAATTCTTCTTTGAGTGCAGGAAACACAGGTTGTCTATGTTTGGCAAAGCAGCTCCACCAATGGATGGGAGCCCCTAGTAAACAATAATAATGTACGCTCCTTGTCCAACAAATTAAGGCACCAAGCAGTTCATTGTTGATACATACTGAAGCTTTAAAAGAGTAAATGTATTGATGACACAATTTAATTGGGTAAAAAATGCTTAAAAGGGCTCTATAGTACTTTGTTGCACTGCCCCAATAAATAGCTTGGATGGAATATAGAATATAGAGATACTACAATTGAACATGAAGGTTTACAGGTTTTTTGGGCCATCCTATAGAACCTTTAACTCACAGATGTTGTTGCAGCTGGGCCTGTAGATCCTGCACACTTGTAGGTTGCCAAAGCTGGCATCCTAGTTGGTCCCTTAAATGTTTGAGTGGCAATTAACCTAGTGATCGGACAGGCCAAAAAAGTGTTCAATATTTTGAATATATTCCTGTGCAGTCTTGCTGTGTTTCCTGCTGAAAAATGCCATTTAGAAGCCCGGTTATGGTAGGAGACCATTTGTGTCTTTTTTGAGCCCACCAAAAATGTAAGGTACCACTTTAAAATAAGGCTTCTTTAAAAAGGGTTTATAAAAAATTTATTAATCATTTTTCAGTGGTTTAAAATTAGGTTGTAAATGGCAAAAAAAACATTAACAAGCACTTACAATGCATTAATAGAAAGAACTACAGTGACAAACCGTGACAGTTTAGTTGTTTAATATGTTATTATATTTAAATTAATAACAGTTATTAACAGAAATGTTAATGATGACTGATGGAAAAGACAAAGTAAAATAAGCATCTAGTAGGATCTGAGGTTTAACAGAATAAATTAATGTTGGATCACTATTTGAAACACAGCAGGCTTTCTATGTATGTGTTGTAACGGCATATTAATGCTTTATAACCTAAGTAATAACCACTAAGGAACTCCTTTAAAAACTCTTCATAAAGAAGGCTTTTTTTATTTTTATTTTTGCTTTTTCTTGACCTTCAGCCCCACCTATCAGAACTGGTGAAAGAAAGACTGATGAAATGGATCCATCATGGCCTAGTTGCCAACATTTATGAACACATTTATTAATCATTTCTGGAAACTAGTTGATGTAGCCACATGTGTGCATAGATATCTTTGCCAAACCTTCTCCACCCACCAGAAAGATACCTACCTACCGTTATCTGTGTATTGCTTTGTGTTTTTGGCTCTCTGCCCACCACAAACATTGCATTTTGGCAGAACCAGTGCAGGACCACCGTTGGGAGCTGCCCTAATTGAATTGTTGTTTTTTTTTCGTCTCTCCATCCATCAATGCGGCTGCAGAAGGAGAGTACAAGGATTTGGCCCTTGAAGACCGTGCTGAGTCTGGACTTTGTGACAACCCCACGCCCACTGTTCTTTCGCTCCTTCCGTCCATCCTGGAATGCTGAACGATCAGGGCCACTGCGGGTCGGGGCTGCCGATTGGCTGGCTCCCCTGTCGCGCATCATCCTGAGAGGCCGTGATTAAACAGGCCATCCCTGTGGAGGTTAATCAGGCCGTTCAGCTGTCCTTCAGCAGGCTGACTTCCTCATCCTTCGCCCATTACTCTGTGCAGCATTATGGGAGCAGAGCTGGAACCCGTCCAGACCTCCAGCAGGGTCTGAGGAAGGGATGAGCCCACCACAGTGAGAGAGAGAGAGAAAGATAGATAGAGAGAGCGAGAGAGAGAGAGATAGAGGAATGGATGTTAGCATGTTAGCCCACCACATCACGTCTTAACACACAGTAGGGCGAGGGAGATAAGCGTACAGCCTCCACGCTCCATCAGTATCTAAACTCATTCGCCATGCCGTTGCTCCACCCGTGGGCTGCTGCTTCAAAGCAGAGGGTCAACGCTTGTTTGTTTTCTCAGTTCTTCAGTTCTGAAGGATGGTACTGTTCTTCAAAAGGACAGTCTTAGATTTTCTAGAGCACTGAAAACTTTCCCAGAGAATGTATTTCATTTACTTGCCACTGGAATTACTTCAGCAAACCTTTGTCAAGGACTACAATACAGAGTAAAACTGTCCAGAAGCCTTATTTCAACCATACCCAGTAGTGGTGTCAAATTTTCAAGGATTGAAGAAATCTGTGGTGGACCATCCCATAGTGGAAACTGTGTGATTGTTTTATGGTCAGAAGAATCAGGATTCCTAAAGTGTTTTTGAAAAAGGACCATTCAGATTGTTATCAGCAAGATGTAAAAGACATGGTCTTTTATTGGTATTGGGTTGTGTTAGTGTTAGTGCACTTCTTGAATGCAACGTTAATGCAGAGAAGTACACTGAGACAATATGCTGCAGACATGACAAAGGTATGACTGTGAACAAGAGGGTATGGGTATTGGATTGGTCTGCCTGCAGTTTCGACATTTCCCCAACAGAGAATAAGGCAACAACCTGGAATATTTCATTACATGTGGATATACAGTAGCAACCTAAAGTTTGGATATAGCTCCTTTCATTCAATATACAACTATTCTTTTAACAAAAAAGTGTTAAACAAACCAGAATATGTTTTAAACTTTAGATTCTTCTAAGTAGCACATTTATCTTTGAAGATAGATCTGCACACTCTTGGTATTTTAATCTCAGTTTCTTTATGAGGGTGAGTCACTTGGAATAGTTTTCTCAGGAGTTTCTGGAGGTGCTGAACGATAGTTGCTACTCATCCCAAATCACCAGGGATTAGGGAATTGTGAAGGACAGACACTGTTACTGTTTACTACGTAATTCCATATCTGTCCTTTAAATGTTTGGTAACACTTTACTTGGATGGTCCATTTGATGGCCTCTTTGATGCTCAACTGACGTTCAACTAACATTCAACTACATGTCTATTAAATACAAATGAACTAAAAGGTGAAAGTAAACAATTCTCTATTAAATATAGCCCTACATTAAACTCTAACCCAAACTCTAATCTTAACATTTTAGGATTGGGTTTATGTTTAGATTTTAAGCTTAGGTTAAGGTTAGAATAAGGGTTAGGTGTAGGGTTAGATTTTATGGTTGATTAAGGGTTAAGGTTAGGGTTAGGTGTAGGGTTAGATTTTAGGGTTGATTAAGGGTTAAGGTTTGGGTTAGGTGTAAGGTTAGGTTCTATTTTGAATTATTTACATTCAACATAGGGTTAAGTTCAATTTAATGGACATTCAATTCAGTGTCAGTGAATGTCAGTTAAGCATCAACAAGGCCATAAAATGGACCATCCAAGTAAACTGTTACCAAATGTTTTTATGTCTTTAATATTAATCTACAATGTAGAAAATAAATTAAACGAGGAAATGTTAAACATATTGAATGAGAAGATGTGTCCAAACCTTTGACTGGTACTGGATATTGACAAATAAAATTATCAAAAGTTTAGCAGATCATGTGTGAAATATCTGGGGTTCATACAGTCTGAAATTAAAAAACAACTCCCATTTTTGTCCTATCTTTGGGCCAACATTTTTCAGAGGTACCTTTTCCATCATATATTGCATCACTGTACAGCTCTGAAAAAAATAAGAGACCACTTAAAATTGACAAGTTTATTTGATTTTACTAAATTGAACAATTTGAACCTCTGGAATATAATCAAGAGGAAGATGGATGATCACAAGCCATCAAACCAAACTGAACTGCTTGATTTTTGCAACAGGAGTGACGGCATAATGTTATCCAAAAGCAGTGTGTAAGACTAGTGGAGGAGAACATGCCAAGATGCATGAAAACTGTGATAAAAACCAGGGTTATTTCACCAAATATTGATTTCTGAACTCCTAAAACTTTATGAATATGAACTTGCTTTCTTTGCATTATTTGAGGTCTGTAAACTCTACATCTTTTTTGTTATTTCGGCCATTTCTCATTTTCTGCAAATAAATGCTCTAAATGACGATATTTTTATTTGAAATTTGGAAGAAAGATTGTCTGTAGTTTATAGAATAAAACAACAATGTTCATTTTACTCAAACGTACACCTATAAATAGCAAAATCAGAGAAGTAACATTAAATGAGCCGTCTATTTTTTGTGTATATATTGAGTATATGATGTAGCAGGTTGGTACACATGTCTACATATTTCCTCTAGGCTGGGTTTGACTTACGGTGTTCTCCCTATAACTGATACATAACTGCAGTTCAACAGCAGCAGCAGCAGCAGATCTGCAAATGTAATCATTTTTTTTTTTTGCTCTGGGTGGGTGTGAATAGTAATGCGTGGAGCGCTATGCAGAAGGAATCAAGAGTGAAATTGTATTCATAAAATATTTCCCCCAGGTCATATATAATCTCCGCCGGTATTTCACTTAGAATAGTGGGGTTGGGTTCTGCAGGTACTGGGTTTCTGTGTGAATCAGCTTTCTCAAAAACTCAAGAATGATGGAGCAAAAGCTGTTAATTAAAAAGCGAAATGAATGAAATCGGTCAGGGAGTTAGCCTTTTTTATTTTAAGGTTTGATTTCTGGGATTTGATCAGCTGTGAAATATTTCTCACACTTATTAGAGTGCCAGAGCATTAATCTCTCTTTGTTCAGCTGAAAATCGGTTTCAGAGACGGCTGCCCAGTCGCAGTTTCACCCATTTCTCAGGGATGGCGGGGTACAGCTGACAACATACTGCGCCGCAGATAAGATGGCACCTTTCTCTGTGTATCCATCAACCCATAAAGGCCTTCTGAAACATTGGCCTGGGTTTTATATTAGGTTCTTCTGGTCCACTGCAGAATGTTCAGCATGACTTTGCTTGAGCACAGCTTTAACTGAAAAATGCAACACTCTCATACTGTAGCTGATTCATTGAAAACATTGAAAGAAGTTTGCCACCTGGATTTAAGTAAGTAAATAATGTGGTGTTGATGCTGCAGTTGGTCTGCAGGTCTAGGTTCAGCAACAGTATGTGCTGAAAGAATGAGATCAGCTGACTACCTGAATATACTGAATATAGAGCAGGTTATTCCATCAATGGATTTTTTCTTCCCTGATGAACACGGACATATTCCAAGATGACGATGTCAGGATTCATGGGTCTGGAATTGTGAAAGAGTGGTTCGAGAAGCATGAGATCATCATTGGATTTCACACATGGATTGAGAGAGTTCACCACAGGGTCCAGACCTTAACTTTATTGAGAATCTTTGGGATGTGCTGGATGGAGAAGCGCTGCTTTGTGCAGTGGTCAGACTCTACCATCATCAATGCTGCTGCAAGATCTTGGTGAAAAATTAATCCAGCAACACTGGATTGAAGTAAACCTTGTGACACTGCAGAAGCTAATTGAAACAATGTTACAGGGAATGTGTGCTGCAATCAAAGCTAAAGGTGGTCCAACAAAATATTAGAGTGTTTGACCTATTTTTGGTGTAGACTTTTTTTTTTTTACAAGCAGCATATATGTTCATATATGTTCATGAAGTTCTTTGCACAAAGTCTCTCACATTAAGATATTTTACCAACTTTATTCCTCTTTTATGCTCTGTCATTTTATGCATATGAGCTGTTGCTGGCCATGCCGTGGTTACGCTGAGCATTTACCACACGTTAGTGTTAGCTTGTGCTATATGGAAAAAACATGAACAAGATAGTTCATACTTAACTGCAGTAGAAACACAAAACTGACTATTTGAAAGTACTTACCTCTAACTCATATGCATAGTAGGTTACAGATCCCTCCGTCAGTCAGAGTCTGCTGGCTAATCCTGCTGTGTACTGGATCTGGTTGAGGTTCTTAACCAAAAAGACTGAAAAGGCATTTCTTCAACTGATCTAGTGGGTGAGGCTTTGGTGGGGGTTGTCTGCCAGGGGGGGGGGGGGGGGGGGGGTTCTATGCAGGTTTCCCTTATTGTCACGTCATCCAAACAGTTCATAAAAGCCTATGATGATTCCTGACACCAAACTCTTTTAGCTGATTGACAAAAAAAGAATGGATGGATTTTTTTCCAGCTTGAAGTGTTCAATGACCTTAAAATAATAGCACGATATTTAAGCAGTAATACACTCAAGGTTCGTGCTATAACGTGTAATATTGGCACTGCTATTACACGTTATACTCATTCTGAATATTGGCACTACCAATAGCAGTGCCAATATTACACATTATAGTCATTCTGAATATTGGCACTACCAAAAGCTGTGCCAATATTACACGTTATACTCATTCTGAATATTGGCACTACCAAAAGCAGTGCCAATATTACACGTTATACTCATTCTGAATATTGGCACTACTCTTTATAGTAGTATAGTATTACACATTATAGTCATTCTGAATATTGGCACTACCAATAGCAGTGCCAATATTACACATTATAGTCATTCTGAATATTGGCACTACCAATAGCAGTGCCAATATTACACATTATAGTCATTCTGAATATTGGCACTACTAATAGCAGTGCCAATATTACACGTTATAGCACGAACCTCGAGTGTATTACTGCTTAAATATCATGCTATTATTTTAAGGCCTTATCGCCCACCCCTAGTGTACAGTATAACATTAGTCATAAAGTTATGTAGGGAATCTTGTGTCTGCCACAAAAGCCAGGAATGAGTTAATAAAACTATACCTTATCTCAGCAACAACCTCATGTCCCCTACATCAGTATGTAGCGGTAACCTTGACGCTATAGATAATGTAAACAGTAATCACAGCCAGGCTGAATGTCAAAGTTTGAGTCCACATCACCCCCGTTTGACTTTTAAATGGCGGTGCACACTCTACTGTCTCTATTTGGGGCTTGATGGATGGCTGTTGATATCATCCTGTGCTAGTTGCCCTCGCGCTGTGATATTATATCTGCATGCATTGAATCATTCATCAGGGAGAAAGATCTCCTGCTTCCCCATCAATCCTGCTGCAGCGACAGAGAGAACACACCAACGCTGATCACATGACTCGCCTTCCAACGTTTCTTCAGCCACACTCGCTCGCCTTAGTAAATACAGCCTTGAGAAGTGTGTAGTTTAACCCTCTATGGCAGCGATTCTTAATTGGTGGGTTGGGACAAGCTTGTAAAAAAGAAATAAATAAAAAAACATAAAAAATAATTAATGCTGAATATGAATTTGTACTCATCTTTCATAATGGGTAAAAAAAAAGGTCCAGCGGTCTAAAGCGCTGCCACTATGAGCGGGAGGTCGCAGGTTCGAACCTCCGCTCATGCAGCTTTGCCATCAAGCTGTCGGCACTCAGAGGGAGCACAATTGGCCCTGCTCCCTCCGGGTGAGTAGATGGCGCTCTCTCTCCCCACATCACTCCTAGGGTGATGTCTGCAGGACAGGACGTCTGTGAGCTGATGTATCAGAACCGAGTTGCTGTGCTTTTCTCCGAGCACGCTGTGATGCTGCTCGGTAATGCTGCATCAGCAGCAGCTTGAAAAGAATCGGTGGCTGGCTTCACATGAATCGGAGAAGCGTTGTGTTAGTCTTCACCCTCCTGGTGTGTTGGGGCATCACTAGTGATAAGGGGGGAGTCCTAATGAGTGGGTTGGGTAATTGGCTGTGTAAATTGAGGAGAAAATAAAGTTTGAAATAAAATTATAAAGAAAAAAAAAAAGAGACAGAAAGAGTTTGTTACTAATGTACTCTGAATGCAGAGATGTTCAGAGAATTGAATGTCTAATATCAAATTTCTAATTTTGTGGCCTTATTTATTTTGTGCAGTTTTGCTATTTAATTAAATTTTTTATTTAGTTATGTAGTTGTCATGTTCCTTCTATTTTTGTCTTTTAAGAGAAAAAAGCTCTTAAATTTTCTCTTTGCATCCATATGTGTTTAAATTATTTTTTCCAAAATACATGTTCTTAGTTTGTATTCTATAAAAGTGGGTCCCCATAAGAAAATGTGGGTCCCAGGCTAGGGAAGACCCATTGAGGACCCCTATAAGGTCTATGGCGTGAATTACAGTATATGTTTTGTAAGGAAAATTTTAGAAAACCTTTAGGGTCCCTACAGTACATACTGGATAGTAGTTAACTTAAGTTCAGATTTTGACCTATGATAACAAGCTGATAATCTCAATCAGGTGTTTCAGAGCAAGGAGACCCCCAAAACGTGCAGGTTACACATCTGGATTAAAATATCATATATCTTTCACTATTAATATATTTTCATGATGGAAATATCTATCACTTTACTTGCCGTGTACGTTAATATAATATATAATAATCTCTAATATAAGTATAACATGGAGCATAATTGACCTTACTCTCTTTGACCCCATTAATTAGTATTATGCTAGCCAATGAACAGATAGCATTCTCAAGTGAACAAGTGGTCAGCTGTCCAATGCCGTTATGTTAGCAGCAACACTGTTAACTGTGTGTAAAAAAAAAGGCGACAGTAAGTGAGAATTAGCCATTTTATAAATAATAATAATAATATTTAATTTTATTATGTAATTACTATATTACTATTTGACCATACATACCTTTTGTACCTTTGAGGGTACATTACCTGTACACTGTTTGTACCATGGGGAACCTTCTGACATACAACTGGATAAATAAACAATTGGACAGAAAACGCAACAGAACCCATTCCAAAAGGCTCGTCAAGCCACTGGTTTGTTTATTAAACAGTGAAATTTTTGTGGAAATACAGATGACGGAATCAGTTGAAGTGTTAGAATCTGCAGTCTCAAAATCCACATCACATCATCGGAGCGAGTAAAAAGCCTCAAACGGACGGATCTCGCAAAATCCTGGGCTTACAAAATTTTGGAAGACATTTTTTTCTGAGTGGTTGATTTTTATAAAATTCTGCGGTGCTTTTGTTCGGTTACGACTTCAAAATTTGCAGAATGAATGAATGAATGAATGAATTTAAACCTTGAAGTCTAGAGCTGCCTCGCTACCTGCTCCTTCTGTTCGTCTGTGGAGAGTAACTGTAATCGTGTGATCGTGGCCTTTAAAAACCTGTTTAAATAATTTATAAGCTCCATTTCTTTATATATTAAGAATGATTCGATATTGTTTACTTCTTTAGCATTTAAAGTATACTGATGTCCCAGCAGTAATCACATAGTCATGCCCTCTCCCCCATTCCCTGCTGCCCCCTAAAGATTATTGCACTGAGAATATCACGTCTAGTCCACCTTCGTTCAGTACTGCTTAGATTTTTGCTTTAGATTGGAAGGCTGTTTGGCTGTTCCAGGCAATTCCCCCTGTAAGTTCTTAGGGAGACAGGTCTCTGAGGGTTGACGCACCTATACAAGGAGCCTCAGACCTCAGACTCCAGACTAGACACTCTGCCCCAGGGCTTTGGCACATAGGGACTATTCACCCGTCGCGCCACCAAAACCTGCCTGCGGTCCCTGTTCCCGGAGGAAGCCGGTAACGTGTGCATTGGCTGCAGCGGTGGCTCGTCACGTGAGCGTCCAGCACCCTCGTAGCCTACGAAAGCATTGTTTTGGTACATTACAGGCCTGCTACCTAACCGGGGTACCAGGGCGACGTTATCCGGGCAGTGGTTGACGCAAGGGAACAGGTGGCACATGTCTTTGGAGGGATCGTAGAAGTGTGTGGGTCCTTGTGCCACTGGACCCACATATACTGGAAGGTCAGTATAAGAGTTCAGGTAGGTGGAGTAATGTCTGTGCACTACGGTTGAAGATGACCGTCGTAGAGCCGCTGCATTCTGGAGGATCGCCTCCCGGTACGAGGGAAGGCGAGTGGACTGGGAGTGCTTGAGCTTGTGGGGTTTGTACGGGTAAGAACCCATGTGGGCTGGGTCCAGGTAGGCCGGTTCCACCGCCATGTTGTAGCAGAGGTTGTTGCCAGTGCTGCCGTACATCTTCGATGGCTTGGGATTGGCTACAACGACGCGAGGAAACAAGTCGGGCATGGTGATGCGAGTTGAGGACGATGCAGAAGTGGAGGGCTTTTCGTCGATATGGCGAATCCTGTCGCCGCCCCATGTGGCTCTGAGGAAAGAGGCGCGACGGTTCAACTTCTCCTTGCCCAGCAGAGGAACGTCATCCATGTCTGGCTCCAGGTACGGCTTCATGCAGGAGTTGCAGCTAGCAGCTGCAGCTGGCCTCTGGTAGTGGCTGCCCATGCAAGGGGTGGTATGCGCATGGTTTTCCAAGAGGTGATTGGCTCTAAGTTCGGCTAGGCAAGACGTCGGTTCATCGTAGTCGTTCCTGCGACGGGTTTCTGGGGATGGAGCCACATAGCTGTGGGACCTCTTCTTGCGGCCAAGACCTTCGCCGTACAGTTTCTGGCTCTCGGGAGGTTCCTGGTGTTCTACGTAGATGTCAGGGACGTGGAATGTGCGATAGGGGAAAAAAGGGGATGTTGTTTGATGGCACGCCTGGTTGTCCATGTACAGCCTGTTGCTGTGGTGGGGTTTGGGAGCTGTTGGGGGCGGTGGGTCCCTCATAGCAATGTGTGGACTGCTTAGACTGGAAATAGGGAGTGTGCGTTCATATATATGATGGTGACTGGTCCTTGCAGGTAGAGTATAGCGTAGAGGGGTCGGTCTTGTCACGACCCGGGGCTTCTCGAGCAAGGGCTGGGTGGTGCTGTCTCCGTAATGCAGGGGGAAAGTGGCAGTCAGGGCCCTCTGGGCATATGGTATGTGGTTGTCTGTGACACTGGAGATGTAGGGCAAGCGGCCATGACTGGCATCAGTGCTTATCAAGCGGGTCGGAAGACAAGGCTTAGTAGGATCTGGACCTCGGCGGCTCCAGTGCTCGATGGTCTTTGTGGCGTTGTCCAGGGAGTTCTCCACTCTGGCAGAGGATACGATGTCCTTGGCTGTCTTGAGCATCTTCAGCATGTTGGCCTGGGTGTAATTGGTGGTGATGTCTGGGCTCTGCATGCTTCCATTGTGGTCGGTTTCCTCCACGCCGTTGAAGCAGCTGTAGATTCCCTGCAGAGGAGCAAGAAAAGAAAAATTGGAATCTTGTGTCTATAAGACTCTACGGTCACATTCATACCATGCGTCATAAGAAGTGTTTATAACATATGCAATCTCATTCATAAAAAAGTGTTACTAAAAGGACAGGATCCCAATGTACCAATGCCTTCAAATATGCATTACCATTACTTCCACTGCGGCTGTATTGAATCATATGAATCAAATCCACTATGGTGATTTATTCACTTTGATCATATCACATCATCAACATTCTCCCTGCCTGTTCATTTGACAAATGGTAAAAGCATGGACTTATCTGGGGAACTATCAGAGGTAAACTACGTCCCGTATAGAAGAGCATGGAGGTGTTTATTGGCATTCTGACTTTTTTTGCTTCTGAAAATCAGCATTTATTAAAACAAGCAAATCGAAGCAAATCTAAAAAAGCTGACCCTGCAGTTTCATCTGTTTTCTGTTTAACAGATTTCACTCTTACATTCAATCTTACGCTGGAATGCCTAATCTAATCTCACCTTATCTTAGTCAGTGTTTTCAGGTGATGGTCTTAATGAGGCTATTAGTATTCCATTTTGAAAATACAACATCTAACAGAAATGGAAATATTTTCATCCTCTTTCTTTAATTACGTCTAATCATACTTTCGGCCTTATCTTACACCCTGAGCAAGGTGTCTGTGTTTATCTAGTATCTAGTGGGCTAGTTTGAAGGAAAAGCACTCATCTTCTGATGTATACAGCATATCTGTATCTGGGAGCCCATTTATTTAAACATTATTATTCTGTAATTAAATATTAATACCATAAATAGTGGTTTTAAGTCAAAGCACTTATTAAAATATTTCCCTTATATAAATCATTACTGATAAAAGTCTGATATCTGGTAGATCTATTATTCAACGCATCATTTGGTAAATCAGGGCATAATGATGGTTAATCAGGTTCAACCATGTTCAATAATAGTAATACTAGAAATTGCTTTCCATGTTGACCGCACGTATATGGCTACCAGTGATGTTATGGGACCACAAGGGGTTATGTGACACTGACTCTAGACTTGATAAAACACAGTGGATCAACACCAGCAGATGACATGTTTCTCCAAACCATCACTGATTGTAGAAACTTCACACTAGACCTCAAGCAGTTTGGACTGTGTGTCTCTTCACTCTTCCTCCAGACTCTGGTTCCTTGATTTCCAAATGAAATGTAAAATTTACTGATGGTCAGTGATGGATTGGAGAGATATGTCATCTGTTGGTGTTGATCCACTGTGTTTTCTTATCAAGTCTAAAGTCAGTGCAGTTTTCTTTTCCCGGAAATTCTTACAGCAGCACTTCATGATTCCCTCTGCTGACAACTTTTATGGAGATGGGGATTTCATTTTCCAGCAGGACTTGGCACACTGCCCACACTGACAAAATACCAATTAGTGTTATATAATATTCTCATTTGGGTTTTAATTGGCTGTAACCCATTATTATCAACAATAAAAGAAATAAACGCTTAAAATAGATCATGCTTTGTTTAATACATCTATATAATATATGAGTTTCACATTTTGAACTGAATTACTGAAATAAAGTAACTTTTCAATGATATTCTATTTTTTTTTAATGTACTAGTATATTGGGATGGATGATTTTCAGTGGACAGAAAGAAAGCTGGCAAGCCAGAGCACAGAGTGATTTTTTTTTACATATAAATTATTGTTTTTGTGTTCAGGTTCAATTTGAGTTAAATGATAAATTGTTTAAGACCAATAAAAACAGTCTAATTAAAATGAGTGGAACTGCAGAAAGCACTCACTCTGCTGATGGCCAGTAGGAAGTCCAGGCGTTCGGATCTGCGTACAGAGTGGCGGAGCTTCCAGTAGAGCAGGTGCTCCCAGGCGAAGACCAGCAGGCTGAGGCCCATGGCCACTAGCAGCATGTAGAACACTCCTGCCATGTTGTCTATATCCAGCTTGGAGCTCATCACTTCCTTCTTCTCGTTTCGGCAAATCCCTGTCAACCACACCGTCTGCAGCTTCTGAGTGTCGCCTGCAACACATATAACACTCATATATTATATATAATAATGTATATATTAATATCCACACACACTGGAAACATGAGAAACATGAGGAAACATGCATTACTATCCATTTAATTGTAAAGGTATTTATTTAATTTGAATGATGATGCAATGAAAACAAAGCTGAACTGCTTGAAAATTTACACCAGGAGTGGCATAAGCTTCCCAAAAGCAGTGTGTAAGACTGGTGGAGGAGAGCATGCATGCCAAGATGCATGAAAGCTGTGATTAAAAATCAGGGTTGATTTCTGAACCCTTAAAACATTAGTATTTTTGTTTCCAAATAAATATCAACTTGTTTTCTTTGCATTATAATGATGATGATGATTATATGAACACATTTCCCATATTTCAATAAATATTATTAATAGTATCTATCATGCCCACACAACCTCGGAAATGGAAACTCCTTTCATCAGGCTTCCACTATCACACTATCTGGCTTCACTCATATTCCCATAATTCATATTTCCTTACCACAAGCACACATTTTTCTGCTTTAGTTGGCTTTAAAGGTTCAGTAACAAAAATGGCAAATTATTTTTTGCTTTGTTGGTACTGTAAACTGTAAAAGTATGAAATAAATTTTATTAAGTACAACAAAAGACATACAGGGGTTTGACAATGAAACTGAAACACCTGGTTTTAGACCACAATAATTTATTGTCCCGACGGACAGTTCTGGTTGTTTTATGTTTTTTGGATACAATCCAGGTTAGCACCCGAACATCCCTTTCAGACAGCTTCCTCTTACAGAGTCCACAGTTAATCCTGTTGGATGTGGTTGGTCCTTTTTGGTGGTGTGCTGACATTACCCTGGATACCGTGGCTCTTGATACATCACAAAGACTTGCTGTCTTGGTCACAGATGCTCCAGCAAGACGTGCACCAACAATTTGTCCTCTTTTGAACTCTGGTATGTCACCCATAATGTTGTGTGCATTGCAATATTTTGAGCAAAACTGTGCTCTTACCCTGCTAATTGAACCTTTACACTCTTTACGCTCTTACTGGTGCAATGTGCAATTAATGAAGAATGGCCACCAGGCTGCTCCAATTTAGCCATGAAACCTCCCACACTAAAATGACAGGTGTTTTAGTGTCATTGTCCAACCCCTGAATTTAAAACTATACATAGAGCTCTTTAAGCAGAGAACTGCAGTGACCTGTATCATCTTGCTTACCGTCTGCAAGGAACTGAAGGAGGGCGAGGTCAATGGGCCGTTTCCAGCGGGACCCTTTTTGTAAGGCAATGCCGTAGCCAGTAGTGGCGAAAACCTTGCCACTGCCGATAGTTACCAGTTTACAGCCCTCATCTTTACCAGCCATGTAGTTCAGCACAGCTGCGTCGTAAATGAAGGCATCAAGTTTCCTGTATAGAAAAAATAAGATATTATCATTCTATACAATTTATATAAATTAAACAATATGTGAAACATAAAGTATCAGTAAAAGCTTGGATACACCTTAAATGCAGTACTTTTTATTTATTTGAAAAAAAAAAAAAAAAATCAGCATTGAGGATTAATATTAATGTCATCCAAACGTGAAATGCAGAATATACAGTACCACTCTAAAATAAAACTTTAATGAAGGTTTATAAATTGTTTATGAATCAGATTAATTATGATTATTGATTATGTTGTAAATTATTAAAAAAAACATTGATAAGCAGTTACAACACATTATTTGAAAAGGCCACAGTGATCTGTTGTTAAGTAATTTAATTCAATTTAATTTAGTAAATAGTTTATAGTTTTAATTTATTTATAGTAAATAGTTAAACATACACATAAATTAATGACATGCTTTAATGCTGATTCATTTCTTTATGGAAAACCCAAAGAAAGATCAGTATCTGGAAAGATCTGAGGTTTGACAGTATAAATGAGTGTGGAATTAATATTTTGCAAATTTTCAACTCACTGCCATTTCTATTCATGTGTTGTTATATAATTATTAACTGTTTGATAAAGGGTTTAGTTTATTAATAAATTAGTAAAGTTTTTCATAAACCATTTATAAACCTTTATAAAGGTAGTCTTATTTTAAAGTGGTACCGAATATCCTGTGAAGCATTTAGGTGCTCTTATCTGGGGTGCTGTTAGCTTGCGGCTTCTGAGGCTGGTAACTCTGATAAACTTGTCCTGTACAGCAGAGGAAACTCTTGGTCTTCCTTTCCTGGGGCAGTCCTGATGAGAGCCAGTTTCATCATAACATTTTTGATCATCTTTTTGAAATGCGACTGGGTTTGAGGATACTTGTCCTTCAAAGTTCTTGAAATGTTTTAGATTGACTGACCTTCATTTCTTAATAAGTATTTTTTTTTTAGTTAAGTAGTTCTTGCTTCTCATAGTACGAATAAGAACATTACACAAATATATCTATTTACTGAGTGCCTGTAACTCTACCTCTTCACAACTTTACAACTGATGCTCTCAAACACATTAAGAGACAAGAAATTCAAGTAAATAACTCTTGACAAGTTCAGCACAGCTGTTAACTGAAAGCTTATTAATTACAAGTGTCTGTAGGTCATAAAGCTGACTGAGAAAACGCAGCTAAGATGTGCAAATCTGTCTAATCTAAGCAAGAGTACCTACTTTTATTTTTATTTCTATTTATTTCCCATTTACTCCCCATTTAATTAGGCCAATTGTCCCACCCATTCAGCTGCTGCTACTCAGCTGTATATTCCCAATCACTAGTGATGCCAAAACACAAAATACTGCCTCTTTTTGAACTGTTGCTGATGCAGCATTACCGAGTAGCGTCACAGCGAGCTCAGAGGAAAGCGCAGCAACTCGGTTCTGATACATCAGCTCACAGATGCCTTGTGCTGATCCACATCACCCTAGAAGTAATGAGGGGAAAGAGCGAGAGATAAAAACCCAGAGAGAGCAAGGCCAATTGTGCTCTGTCAGGGCTCCAGCAGCTGATGGCAAGCTACATGACCAGGATTCAAACCAGTGATCGCTGGATCATAGTGGCAGTGCCTTAGTCTGGTGGACCAGAGGTGCTATAGTTTGGATGACTTTAGTATTAATCTACAATGCAGAAAAAATGGTATTAATGAAAAAACACTAAATTTAAGCTGTATCCAAACATTTAACTGGTACTGTATGTCTAGTATTTCAGATCAGGATTACATACCCAGTCTTGAGGCTGTTCAGAGCGTCCTCCACACCCTTCTGATTATATTTGACCATGTGGGAATGCATCTCGGGGTAGTTACTGCGTATATTTCTCTCCGTGCTGCCGTTAGGAACTGTACCAAACCGAAAGGGTGGATACTGCTCCTGCGGTTTCTGAAACTGAGGTAGACAAGATACAAACTACACGTTAGAGAGACAAACATGACGTGGGATTTTACAGGAAAAAAAGCGAATTGACCTTGTTTAAACCTGGAGAATCCCGCCTGGCTTTGGTTTGAAAACACTGCGCTGTTGGAGAAAGATTGATTTTACACTCCAAGCTGCATTTCTGCACATGGATTTACTTTAAATTTACTTTTGCATTCACTCTTTCATCGAAGGATTCTCAGGATTCTGTATCTCTGAACTTCGTACGTGACCCGCCAATCTAAATCCTGCCAGTGGTGAGAATTTAACCAGGCTTAATCCTTAGAGCAGAAACAAATCTAATATAGAGATAAAAATCAGGCTGAAGAGAGCCGGACATTATATCTTTAGTCTCTCTGCCCCCGAGAGCTGCTCAGTCAATTAACTGGTCAGCTAAGGTTACGCTCTCAATAATTTCTCTCCTTGTTAATTCCAACAGCCGTATCTGCGATTGGGCCACACAATGAACAGAAATGAGCTCTGCTGCAAGGCCTACAGCTCCGAGACTTTTCAATATTGCTTTCTTTTGCTTTTGTCGCTACTTAAAATGAGCTCATTTTGAGCCCTTGTTCTTCATTTGCTTGCATTGCTGATGTACCCAGAGAAAGTACCCATAGACTGTTGCTTGTAAGGGTATATAATACTACAACAGCGATAGATAGAAAAGCAAAATGACCTCCTTAATTAAAATGCATACGTTATCAAACAGGGTATTATATATGTTTATAGCACTTTTATAACACTTGTCGTGGAAATCGACAAAGACAGTCAACGAGCCGGGATGCCAAAAAGAGAAGGTTTTTATTTTGAAGTTGCAAAAGGAAAAGCAAAGCAATGAATGAAAATGAAAAAAGTCAGGAAAGATCGGAAAAAAGCCCCTTTCTGTGTCGACTGGGCATTTTTATACAGTCCTCGTTCATACATGAGGTAATGTCCACGTGATCTGTTTGGAACAGGTCCCTACCAGATATAAAAAGAGGAACAGAAAACTGCACGTACAACAGAAGATAAGCTTTTTTAGGAGAGAATAATTCACAAATCAGAAAACTCTTTTTTACTCTGACAAGACAGTTTCCAGGCAAACTTAATTTTCCATTCCTTGAGGAGAGAATAATTCATAAATCAGAAAACACCATTTGCTATGACCCGCTAGTCTCCAGGCAGAACTCAATTTTCATCTCTTTAGGCCTCAAATCTGAGCCTGTATGTCCCAGGAGCAGAGAATACACAGTTCACATAAAATCAATGATAACATACTGATTGAATGATTAACAGGATGAATATTGAATGATTAACAGTAATAATCAGTATAATTGATTATGAATACATGAAGTAAATCAGGAATACATGGAATAAATGTTGATTTTCCCCCACATTTCCCCCCTTTTAATCAAAAATTTTCATTTTGATTAAACAATAAGAAAAAAATAATAATAATAATAATAATAATTTTCAACACATAAATGCTGATTACAATGATATCTGTGATGGTCAAATGCACAATGTCCTGCTGTTGTCCTGCTCCCAGAGCAACAAGGAAAAAAATACATGAAAATCATCGTCTATAGTGGTTTGGCTTCCTTTTTCTCGTAGACTACCTCAGCCCCACGTACGAAGAGCTTTATTCTGGTTCTTGATGTTTGCAATATCAGTGAATGAAAAGTATGAGTTGGTGTGTGATAAGACTATGTGTGTTTTTAATGAGATGTGTTTAAGAGTCTCTGTATGTAGTGTACTTTGACGCAAACGAAACGTTGCTGAATGAGTTACTTCCTCAATTTCGCTCCTCGGTCACAGCCAGGCACTGACGCCCCTGCTGTGTGCTGTCTGCTGCTGTGGGCAATTTCAGCTGCCCCTCCTTCCTGCTGCGGCCTTCGTCTGAGTCAGACGATTCAGCTTCTGCTCTCTCGTCTCCTCCTGATTTCAGTTAGCGACCTCTGCGCTGCGTTGTTCTCTCAGTCACCTGGAAAGGCTCAATCCCGCTATGCTCGTTCCCCTTTCGTGCGCAATGGCGGAGTAACCCTCACTCTGTGTCTGGACTGGTCCACCTTTGCACCACGTTCTCCTTCTCCCCCTGTGTAAACAGATCTGAAACGAGACTTTTGTATTCATTATAATCATGTTTAAGGTTCTCTATTCATTTTGGAAGTCTGTTAAGGGGTCCTCCATGTCTCCTTCCTGCAAGTTAAAATACATGGTTAAAATACATTTATCACACTTAACTTGAGCTCTAATTTCCCCTTGGAAGTTAATTATTTCATATTTAAATTTTGTCTGTGCACAGATTTCAGCCCAATTTTGTTTTCTTACCTTCTTCGGTTGTCCTTATTTTCAGTTATACTCGATCATGATCTTTTACTGTCAAAAGTGCTTTAAATCCCTAACATTTAGTCATTTTCAAATTTTAAATTGCAACATTTAATTATCATCACCATTAATTACTGGCTTTTACCTTACTTTTGTTCACATCCCTTTCCCTTTCAGTGTAACTGCTTCCCCATGGCTATAACTAATCTCTTATAGCCAAATTAGCTTTTACAAACACCTAGTTTACCACTAGACACACACTATGTCTCATGCACACACACAAACACACACACACAACTTCACCCACACAAGTACACATAAACAAACTCAAACACTTCTACTTCCACTCTCACAAACACTACCAAAGTTAAAGATCACACACCTCAATTCTGCACCATCATTGTACAGACCATATTTTACTGCTTCACAGCCCAAAGCTGCTGCTTTAAACGCACCTGCTGTTAAACCTACCACTGAATGCTTCCTGCATATCTTCTTATATTGTATTGATAATACTACATAGATAATAAATAAGGAACAAACATATGGAAATATATCTGAATCATGTTTATTATCATTGCTCCATGCAAACTTTTGATGATCAGCTGCTCTATTCTCCCATTCATCTCCACACTGATTGATAGAATATCAGGGCCCAAAGTTTTACACTCTGCACAAACTACACATAATGTAGCTTCTGTGTCAGGAATGGGTCCATGTTGATGTACTGGGCTTTCTTGGGTTACTCTTGCTTTAACTTTTGCCTCACCGCTTGTGGCTATATTATTTTACCTGCCACTTTAATTTTCTGCGGTGTGCTATTTATTAAGAAAATATGTTTCTGACCTTATTCAGTTCCCAAGATTTTTATAAAGCCTTGATTTCTATATTTAGTTGATTTTATTTAGTGCTTTAAGAATTTTGATAAGTGGAACGTGATTATTTTTCTCTGTATCAATCGCTCCATTACAGACAATAATATTATCAATATTAATAAACACAGATGTTATGCTTTGCTTTGTCCACGTTATTATAGCAAGTAAATCCGAGCAATGCTTTACATTTACTTTTCAATATTTTCAATATGTATTTATGCATATACAATGCCAAGCAGATTGCTTTTCACAATTATCAACAATACATATATTTCCTTAAACAATTTATCAAATCCCACTTACTGTTTCCCTTGCTCCAAAAGTGTCTCACATGTTGAATAGTGAAAGTTCAATTTTGTGATTTCTAAGTTTCTTATTTCTTCCTTTTAAATTAGGACTGAGTGCGTCTTAAAGTTAAGACTGTTACAATATTGCTGAAAGTAATTGCTCATCTGCATAGAGGTTGTTTTAAAACCAAACTTTAAAAAGATAAACAAGCTAAAAGTTTAAAAAAATGCTCTATATCTATAAAATAATTATTGGGCAAATAATGGTGGCAATAATGATCATCTATTTACCTCCCCCCTTTTTCTGAAACAGAATTTCTGTTTCAGAGAACTTAACACAAAATTGCTTCACCCTCTTTACTGTCCATTTGGGCTGGTCTACCCTGCCCAGGCCTCCACTGAACACACACCCCATCACGTCATTCATCCACTCACTCCCCCCTGGGCTGCGCTTCCCTTCCACGATGTTTTCTCCGTTTTCTGTTAACATGCATGTGGTGGTCAGATCGAGACTGTGCCTGTCTTAGGTTGTCCCTGTGTAATATGTTGGGATCTTACCCGTCTTTGGCTAACCAGCCTAGCCCACTGAACCACACACAGCGTAGCAGCACTGTTTCATCAACATTCAGTGCTGTAGTGTTTCTGCAGGGAGCACAAACCCAGGTATGTCACGCTGTCACAAACTCACACTCTGGTGTTCGCCGTGAAAGCCTGTGCAAGGCACCGAGTACCCATGGTTTATTATTTGTTATTATTGTATACAGATTTTCCTTATTACCATCAGTATCACCCTTTCTCTCCCACTGAATTTAGCTTAAATTATTTGCTTTGATGCCACTGCTCTGGAATAGACCCAAAAGAGTGCATGTCAATGAATAATTATTCAGATTTGGCATCTGTATCTCACAGATGTACCACAAGGTTAAAGTTTGGTCCAGTTTTATTTAATATATATATATATTATAGTGCTGGCTCTGCTTCTCAGATTGCAAACTTTACCATTATGCAGATGAAACAATTTTATATTGCTTAGCTGATTTTGTTCATGCTACAGCCAGAAAATTATGCATTTGTTTTATAGGTGGCATTGTATAAGCATGAAAACTAAATCTATGCCGTTTTCCAGATCTCTTTCTAGTCTAATTTAATACTGTAAAGCAAAACAGAGAGCTGCATTTTCAAACTCATTGTATTTCCCCTTATTTAAAATGAGAAAGACCCAATTCACTAAAGCTTGTAGTTTCATTTTCAAATAAATAAGGTTTTTTCTCATTGGGTTCTGAAATCAACTATCCCTCTTATGAGGATCAAAATGTAACATAGAGAAATTAGATATTACATCCGTCTTATATAAGTCTCATTCAGCTAGGACTGAACTGAGATCAGTCTGAATGAGAAACGAATAGTAAGATAATTGACTAAATCACCTGATAAAAAGCTGTGTTTGGAATGGCTCACTCATTAATTCATTCACTATTCACTATGTAGCATTTTCTATTTATTAAACTTATTTATTTAACAATCAAACAAGAAACCATGTTTATTTGTCCTGCTCTGAGGACATCTTACACAGCAGTACTGCATGGCATAGTATATTTTGGAATTTCCAGTTACTTTTATTTTTAATTTGTTTTGCTAACCAACCCCATAATCCCTTTATTAAATTCTATAAATTCTATCCAGTCACATACCTCTCCGACATTATTCAACAACTTAATTATTTATATTAACATTTTTCCCAACCTTGCTTACATTAAAGTACACTGTACTCATGATTGGGTATTCACATTTTCACATTTTTATTTTAGAACTGTCTTATAACGTATGCATATGTATATTATATTATATTTCTATTTCACATTAGTCACTGTCATAATAGATGTCATTGCACTTTACTCTGTTAATTATTTAATTATTTATGACCATTAGTAACATCTACTGCACTGCTCCGTTTACAGATAGATCTTTACCTTGTATATTTAGGTTTTTTATATCCTTATATTTTCTTATATATATATATATATATATATATATATACCCATACAAAAGCCTTTTTCCTTTTCTGTTCGCCTCTGTGTATTATTCTATTTCCCTACTGAACTTATGTTCTATTTTCTATGATATCTCACAAGCGTTAATTCACAAATAACCAACCTCTCAGTCTAAAACCCAATGGGCTGGACCAACTCCACCTATTCCACCTTGGACTCCTCCCCTGCAGTGGGACTCATCCATTTCCTATTTCGTTGTCACTCACGACTTCGTACACTCAATCACTCCAACACATACGCACACACTTCTGTTTCACTCACCCTGCCTTACACACACTCTTTAATTCGCTGCCATACACTTTCTCACTCACTGCCACACACACATTCTTTCTCTCCGCCAACACAAGATACACATTTTCTGTTTCTCTCTCAGGAAAACTGGACCCGCACACTTTCACACTCACAGGTACACTTTTAATCCCTTTAACAGACACTCGTACACCCTTTTCTTTTCCTCTCTGTCAGTCGCACTGTCGCACACACTTCTGTTTCACTCACTCTAAACAGGAAAAGACGAGAGGATAAAACCCAGACAGAAAAATTTAGAAGTGAGAAAAGAACGGAAGCGGTGCGGAGCAAAGCCAAAAAAAAATTTAGATAGCAAAAAAATTTATAAGACACTTGTCTTTCGGCATCCCCGTTCATTTCCCCTTAGAAAAATGTACTTTAACAAAGTTTCCCCTCTGGCCCGAAACCCCCCGCTCTCAACACACAGATGAGGGATCGATCCATTTTTCTTTACCAGCAGGTTCGCGACTCTATCGCTGTGCCTATGTGCTCACAGCCCCGTCAGACTGTGCCCTCCGTTTTCTCACAAAAAACCAGGGGAAAAAATCTTTAACCTTTAAATATCGTCATACAAAGGCGGGTTATCCGGCCCCAGGAACCAGTTTTTCTGGGCTATGCCCCAAATCTTGGATTGAGGCAAACACACAGCACCAAAAAAAATTACAGGTTCCTCTTTTTGCCTCTAACCTCTTCACAACAACTCAGACTGTGTGCCAGGGGGCTCAAACCAGACGAAGAAAGATATAAAAATATACTCACACGTGGTGCGGCTGCAGCGGCCCCGGACACCCCTCGACCCCCAGAGAAAACGCCTTTTCCTCTAAAAAACAGTTGAGGTTCTAAGGTTGGGTTTCTTTTTTTAACCCAAGAGCGTCCTCCGCTTTTCTTGCAGGGTCTAGAGGTCCCGGTGCACGAGCAGCCCACCCAGGGACGCCAATTTGTCGTGGAAATCGACAAAGACAGTCAACGAGCCGGGATGCCAAAAAGAGAAGGTTTTTATTTTGAAGTTGCAAAAGGAAAAGCAAAGCAATGAATGAAAATGAAAAAAGTCAGGAAAGATCGGAAAAAAGCCCCTTTCTGTGTCGACTGGGCATTTTTATACAGTCCTCGTTCATACATGAGGTAATGTCCACGTGATCTGTTTGGAACAGGTCCCTACCAGATATAAAAAGAGGAACAGAAAACTGCACGTACAACAGAAGATAAGCTTTTTTAGGAGAGAATAATTCACAAATCAGAAAACTCTTTTTTACTCTGACAAGACAGTTTCCAGGCAAACTTAATTTTCCATTCCTTGAGGAGAGAATAATTCATAAATCAGAAAACACCATTTGCTATGACCCGCTAGTCTCCAGGCAGAACTCAATTTTCATCTCTTTAGGCCTCAAATCTGAGCCTGTATGTCCCAGGAGCAGAGAATACACAGTTCACATAAAATCAATGATAACATACTGATTGAATGATTAACAGGATGAATATTGAATGATTAACAGTAATAATCAGTATAATTGATTATGAATACATGAAGTAAATCAGGAATACATGGAATAAATGTTGATTTTCCCCCACACACTGAAGATACAGTATGACACTGGCAACAAAAGTGAGTACACTTCTAGAACTACATTCACATTACCAGAGTAAAGTGAGTCAAATTAGATTTTTTGCTCAATGTGGCTCAGATCTGATTTTTTTTATAACTGTGTGAATGTGGCAAATCCAATTATTTCAAATAAGATTTGAGTCACTTTTATATATGGTCCTAAATTGGACACGCATCCAATCCATGGACACAGACAGGGTCTGAACCGCCTGTTCTCGGTTTTTTTTGCCTGTTCTTGGGCTCCCTATCTCCTTATAACCGTGCGTTCACACTGGAACGCAACGAGTCGCTTGTGTCGCCCCGCGCTTGTCGCTTGTGGGTGTGTCAAGCTCAACGCACGCATCTATCATGGTCCAGCCTCCGACAAGAAAAAATGCACAAAAAAGGAATCGCTTGGCCACTTTAATCTACAGCTATAACTCCCAAACTTGCTGGACTCTTGGCCGTTTCTGCGATTTACCTGCGCTGGAAACGCAGCTGTTCCTGCAGATCAACGTGAGTCCACCCCATTCAACAGAATGAACAAGGAAAAAAATAGAAATTGCTTGAAAAGCTTGAAAACATCGGACCGCATTGTATGTGATTGGTCCAAAGAAAAGCTAGAAGCCAATCAGGTTAGAATGTCGCTTCACCGCGTCATAATTAATTTGCATTAGGTTGAGAAAAATTCAGCTCTGTGTCGCTCTGCCGCTTTGTCGCCTCTCGCGTGTCGCGGTGGCAAATCGCGCCCTGCCATAGGAAATGAATGGTCGCCTGTCGCTTTGTCGCTTTGCCGCTTTCCAATGTGAACGCATGGTAAGGCCGTTTTTTCCAGCCTTGTCCCAATTCAATAGCCGGGGAAGCGGTAGTGTATTGGACCGTGACCCTGATGACACGGGTTCAATCCCCCATGAGGAGTGGTGTATTTATTTATTTATTTTTTTTACCTGTTTTGAGATCAACTGTTCTGCAATTGGGTTCAACAACCCTCTGGGCTGGAGATCTACTAGTCTGATTACAGATTTTTTTTTTTTGTGGCCCGCCACGTAATGGCTTGGCCCCTGGTCTAACGTATGCCATATTTATCATATGCTAATATTATTTATTAGCATAGTTCTAGTTTGTTATAATGGCTTAATGTATTATCAGTAAAGATCTGTTCACTTAACCCTCCTATTATGTTCATTTGTCAGGAACAGCAATGGTGTTCCAGCGTAATTTTGAACTGGTGCATGTTTAATGATTCAAAAGATGTCTGAAACCCCCCCCCCAAAAATCCTAACAAGCCGTGTGAATATTTAATTACTCCATTTATAACTTCATTACTAATTATTCTATCAGTATTTAGTGCAATGGTGTTTCTTACCTCTAACAGGTAATTCACTCGTTTTTCATAAAAAAACTTTTTTAATGTTTCACTACTTTATTACTTTTTAAAAGACCAACATATAAAACACAAGTTTTACTTAACATTAAAACAAAACATTACAATTTTGTTTTAGATTATTATTAGTAGTTTTTGCAGTGGGTGCATTACATTACATTACATTACATTACATTACATTACATTACATTTGGCAGACGCTTTTGTCCAAAGCGACTTACAATAGTCAAGTACAAAAGTAACAGAAGTTCAAGGTAAAACATTTTTTAGATAGGGCTTAAAGGAGGTCGAAGGGAAATAATGGGATAGAGGAGTGAAGGAGGGGAAGAAGGAAATGAGGTTAGAAGTAGTTAGTGTGTTAGAGGTGTTAAGAGAGTAAGTGCTCTTTGAAGAGCTCTGTTTCACACTGAAAAAATACTTCTAACTATTTTTCCTAGACCTTTAAACTTTAAAACGGGTTAAATTGACCTGGAACATACCAGAAAGGGTTAAGTAAGCTTTTGTCACAAAAAAAATTGCTCAGCTACTAAAACTGTTAGATATTAAATAATATGAAAATCAGAAATATGAAATGTTACACTTTTGTCACTCAGCCAAAGTTTCTGCCTAAAGGCTACATGCTCATCCTTCAGCCATTTGTTTCAATGTTGCGCCCCCAGGCTTCCCTCAGGCCCAAATAAACCCCAAAATAATCAATCAGCTGCTTGAGCTGATCACTCTGTACCCTCAGGGGGACGACTGCTGTCAAGTGCAGCGCGAGATTCAAGCGCAACTCATTTGGTTTGACCTCTTTGATTGTGCTCCGAGGTCTGAAACACTCAGATACTGTTTTTAATATTCCGCCACTGTACTGCTGCTGATAACGTTCCCGTCTGTACGTCCGTATAACTGGAGGTTATACATGCTCTGTGTGAGAATGTAGTGATTTAATTTATTGTTGGATTAGCTGTGTTTTAATTTAAACCCGCTTTATTGAGAATGAAGATCCTTCAGGGCACTTAAACACTCTTTTGTATGTAAGCCTTTGCACATTTAATAACTTAATCACCCCTCTGTCTGGCAAATATTATTTTTTCACTGAGGAAAGAAAGACTCTCTCTCTGTCTCTCTGGATAAAGGGAATTTTAATTCAGTATGGAGCGCAGAGGGACTCTGTAATGAGTTTGCAGGGATTCTAATGAAGGATGGACAGGTTGGACCTTTTGTATGTAATGTTCTTAATCCTGGCATGTCTAGAGCAAAACGCCGAGAAGTCAAGGCTTACAAACAGCACAAAAAAATTACAAGAAGAACTAATATACAACTCTGAAAAAAAAATAAGAAACCACTTAAAATTTAAAAAACCTCTAGAATAAGATCAAGAGGAAGATGGATGATCACAAGCCAAGCTGGACTGTTTGAATTGTTGCACCAGGAGTAAAGGCATAAAGTTATCCAAAAGCAGTGTGTAAGACTGGTGGAGGTGAACATGCCAAGATGCATGAAAACTGTGATTTTAAGAGTTTTAAGAGATAACAAGTTCAAATCCCAGAGCTCAACAGTCCATCACCAAAAGCATCCTAATCTGGGAAGATCATGCCATAAGGGAACTTTTCTTGGAATAAACAGTAAACAACCCATAATGTGGGTTAAATAAATTAACTCAAATTACAGTTATCTTTTAGTTAGGAGAACATTTGACCAAACTAAGTAAACTCAAAAGACACTGTATAAGCGGTTATATTTGAGTTAGCAAAACGTTTGAATAAAATAAGTTAACACAAAATACACTGTGTAAACAATTATCTTTGAGTTAAGAGAAATGTTGGCCAAACTATGTTAACTCAAAAACACTCTAAAAACAGTTATTTTTTGAGTTATTAAAAGTTTCAAAAATGTATCCAAATAATTGTGTTCAAAATAATGAACCAAAATCAAGGACTATGTAAAGTTTAATATTAAAGACGCTCTGTCCAGCCCTAATCAGGTTTGTAAGTTATTTAGAAATAATGCACATTTTAATTAAATCTATCAGAATTTTATTGAAATCAATTTAGATCAAATATAAAAAAGCAGTTTGTGAGAATCTCTGTTTACTGTTTACCGCTGTCTAAATTCCCCCCTGCCCTGCCATCCATGATTTATACACAAACATAAATATTTAATTTTCAATCATGCAGTGATTTTATAGCTGGTGACAGTCTGTTGATGTTCTGAAAATGATGTGCAATTAATTATGATCTTATTAAAACGCTACTCCAGTCTGCAGATCGGAGTTAATGTGAGTTAATGTGGACAGAAACAGACAGAGAGAATCCTCCAGCTCTAAACGCTCCATACCTTTTTATCGCTGAGTCCGGAGACGGTGTCGATGTACTGCTCCTGGATCATGAACGCTGCCAGGTTGGCGGTGTAACTGGCCAGAAAGATCACAGCGAAGAAAGCCCACACCAGCACCATGATCTTACTGGTGGTGCCTTTGGGGTTCTCGATGGGGACGGAGTTGTTGAAGACAATACCCCAGAGCAGCCACACGGACTTCCCAATGGTGAAGGTCGGCCCACCGGGATCTTAAAGCAAGGAAAGGATTTTAATTCTCATTAATATGAGATATCATGAACACGCTGTCACACCCTAGCCTGTGTCTGTCTTGTATTTTTCCTTTTTTGGTCCCATGTGTTCCTAGCCATGTGCTCGTTGAGTCTCCGCCCTGTCATTAGAGTTCCCTCCTGTCTCATTTGTAACCCCGCCCCCTAGTTACTTCTCCAGGTGTCTCTTGTCTGTGCTTGTTTCTTTTTTCTATGCTGCTTTAATAATGTCTTAACTGATTATTAATTAAAACTAGTTAATACATGATTAAACATTATTACATTTTTATGCTTAGGAATGTTGTAACCATGAACTGCAGCATTAGTTAGAAAAGAGAAATAATGTATTAATTAGTGACAATTAATAATTAGTTGATACATTCTCACTCTCATACTATTCTAAGTACTGTTAAACAGTTAAAAACATCCTTAGGCCCATGCCCAGAATACGCTTTTCTATTATGGAAATATTGAAATAATTTATGAGCAATTCATTAAAAAAACAATTGAAATATCTTTAAATAAACAGACTTTTGGATCTATTTGAACGATCTATTTGAACATCGGTTAATTTAAAGGAAAAAATTAAGGAAACATCAATGTTATTTTATTCTTTATTCTGTTTATTGTTGAGTTAAAAGTTGGGTTTGCGCTCTGCAGTACTGAAGACAGCTGATTGTTGACTGTTGTCAGGGTTTTAATCAGTCAGTCGTGCACCAGTTGTGCGCCAAAATATAAACACGCCAGATATTTCCGTGAACACACCTCACTTCCAGACCACCACACCCATAAGTGTAAATATGTTTTCAAACTTGATGCTATTTTAACAGTGCGGACGCAAGGCGTCACAATAGACTGTTGATGGGGTGTAAGATAGCAACGAGCATCACAACTTACGATAAGTGCGATATGGCCCTTTTTGTTATGAATGTGAATATATAAGACAAAAAAAAATCATCATTCATCAAGTTTAATCATCACGTTGATTAAAATGTAAATAAAGGTAAATAAAAACAGAATGCAATGATTTGCAAATCTCATATACCCATATTTAATTCAAAACAGAAAATAGAACCAATATTGTTTTAGATCTGATGTATGAAGTTAGTTATTTTGCCATTTCATGACGAACACTTTTATAACTTAATGACAGCAACACATCTCCAAAAAGTATATGGTACTAATAAAAATAGCAATTTGCAACTAACTTACAGTACCAGTTTAACAGTACCACTCAAAAGTTTGGACACACCTTAAATTCTTTGTTTTTTCATTATTATAAAAGATTCTGAGATGTAGATTAATACTAAAATCATCTGAACTAGGAAGAAAAACATATGGAATTTTTTAGTAAACAAAAAAAGTGTTAAACAAGCCAGAATATGTTTTAATATTTTATATTCTTAGAAAGTAGCACCTCTTGACTGTAGCTTTGAAGGGGTAGTATGAGCTCACCTTTGGCACTGACCAGGCTGCGGTTGTACCCAACAGGACTGCAATACTCAAACACAAACACGGTCACTGCCACCACTGTCAGACACATCACAAACATCATCACCCACACGGCTGGACTGTAGGGCTCTGAGAGAGAGAGAGAGAGAGAGAGAGAGAGAGAGAGAGAGAGGACAAGCAGAGTCTTGTAATTGGACCTACTGTCATCCCCTAATCCTTCATCAGTACAGACATGATGCTGTAGGCTGGATATTTCTGGTTGGTGGAATGTTCTCAGTCCAGCAGTAACACTGACGTGTTTAAGAACTCAAGCAGCACTGCTGCTATATCAGATCTACTCATACCACATATACAACATAAACTAAAATCTCATACACTTCATTCACTGCAGGAAACTCTAAAACTCAGCTCACTGGTGTCACTAAATCATTTAAAACTTTTAATATCTAACCACCTTCAGACAGCCTGTAGCTGTTTTACTTAATCTTATTTATTCTGAACTTTTATTTTTTTATTTCAGTTCTTCTCTTAGTTTTTTATTTCTTTTTCTTATTATTATTGCTATTATTTTTATTATTGTCATTATTTTTTTCAGTTCATTTATTTATGTGCATTTTTATTGTATTGTCATGGTCAGAACAGAATAGCAGACAAGCGCAGATACTGATAAAAAAAAAGTATGTTTATTATAATAATAAACAGATGTAATCAGGGTCGATACAGAAATAAGGGTAATCACCAGTAGACAGAGCAATGAAGACAAAACCATACCATAAACGAGAGACAGTCCAGAGTTCATACACAAACAATCCAGTATCAGAGATAATCCAAGAGGCGGTGGTGAAAGTACAGTTAAGGTCAAACACAAACAATCCAATATCAAAGGCAGAGGCAAGAATCGGCGTCGAGAAACAAGAGATATAGAAACGCTTTGTACGAGGATAACCTACAATACGCGGCGTGGTAGTCTGTTTGGCGTGCACCTTTATAGTGCCAGTGATCAGTATTCGGGACTTCCAGGAGGAAGCAGGTGAGGTGTCACGTGATCAGGTGAGTGCGTGATGTCAGCGGGTGGTGCATTCTGGGTAGTGTAGTTGTTAACCTGAGAACCTCCATTAGAGCTTGGTGTGGAAGGGACAGAGGAGCTAACAGCACCAGACGTGACATGTATTATGTAAAAGTTGGTTTTAGCTTAATTTTAACAGTTTTCTTGTTGTATTAATCTTATTTTCTTGTGACCTTAATTTCTTATCAATTAAACCAAGTTTTATTTTTTTACTTTTAATTTTTTATGTTTTTATGTATTTTTTTTTTTGTCTAATTATACTTTTTATTTTCATCAATTTTTATCTTTCATATACTGCTATTTATTAAATTGATTAAATTTGGTTATTATTTTCCTTGTCATGTCACTCCTTGAATTAGACTACATCTAAGATGAGGGTTGCCCTTAATGTACTTCCGAGTCAAAATAAAAGTTTGATTGATTGATTGATTGATTGATTAATTGATACACCACCACCATGCTAATCAGTGCTAATCACTGCAGCGCTGAGAATAATGACCCACCATCCAAATAATAAAAGTATCTACTCTGTGGTGGTCTACAATGTGTGACACAATAAGAAACACTTTTTTTGATGAGCCGCCAATCATGCACTGCGCTTCTTGATTTAGGGCGTGTCGGTGTGTCTTTGCTATCGTAACGACAGGAAAAGTATCCCTTGCACGCTTCAAAATGCACAAAAGGCGGCATGTACTAATTCTCTTAATTAATCATAAGTGTGTTTTGGGCGGAGAGCAAGGGTGTCACTTGCCATTCTCTTTAAGAGCCAGATGCCCTCTGACTTTGTGGATTGCTATTGCAACGGTGCAGCTACCTGGACATTTCAAAAGCTTCTCAGGACCTAATTTCCAGACCAATGCGACCATCAGCGTAAATATATTCACAAGCACATCGTTGATATTTATGCATATGGAAGACATAAAAACAGACTATTGGCAAGGTGTAAGATAGCAATGAGCATCACGACGCACCTTCCGCATGGTGTAAGATAGTGCCCTAAGAGGTGTTCATAATATTGAGACTCAACTGTGCAAATTTAACCCTTTTAAACCTGAATTATCTCTAATGATTAAAAATAAATGTGAATGTTTTTTTGTTTGTAATGCACAAAAAGAAGACTTTAACATTTTATTATCAAATTGCATTGGAAGCCTTTTTATTTTATAAATCATTCCTAAAAAGTAAAAACATGATTAAAAGTGTTCTAAATGAAATTCAATTCGTAAGAAATAGCTGGTTATTAGTACTATTAGTACTGGTTTTTTTTCAGTGAAGTGGGCGGGGTTTCATTAGTTTATAAACTTGTTCATTGGCTGGTTCAGGGTCTATTATTTTGGACAACAGCTCTTAAATAGAGATAATAGTGTTATAATGTGCAATAAAACATTTTAAAATAAATAAAATACATGATGTCCATTGTAATGGATGCAGGGTCTGAAAGGTTTAACACCAAAATACATAGAAGACTTGTCTTATAAAGTAAAAGCATGTGTATTAGTTTTAAATGAAAAATAAGGCTTCATACCCAGAAAGGCAGAGGGCGAGACTGTCCCGTTGCTCCGAGCGACCATCACACTGATCCCCGTCTCCACGAACGGCACCGAGAAATCAATGATCTCAGAACGCTCCTCGTTTATCGTCAGAGATCCAATGGCCATGTCTGCTCTCTTGTAGACCACCTTAATAAAAGAGACACAAGACGTACTGTCAAGGAAGCCAGACAGGGAGACGTGGAGGCGGACGTATGTGCAGGTAAGGGAAAATAATTTGTTAAATAAATAACAAATAAACAAAGAAACGAGGAACAAGGAAATAAAACAAAACAAACACGAGGTAATAAGAATAAACGAAGAGGGAGGCTAACAAATGAATAAATAAAACAAGACAATAACCTAAATGGGGCTGGTAACAAAAACAACAAACAAGTGGGCAAACGAAAGGAAATAACTAATAACTAAAACTAGAAAAACAAAACAAAACAGAAGAAGAAATAAACAAGAAGATATACAAAGAACAAAGGACTAGGGTTACGGCTATGAAAAACAGAGAAACGCTAAGAGACAAACCACAGGAGAAGGAGCAAAGACCGACCGCGAACACTGACACAGAAGGACTATTCAACACACACGGGAAGTGGAAACACCTGGGGCTAGGGGGGCGGAGCTACAAATTAGACACAGGAGGACAGGTCACATGGGGAATGCACAGGCACAAGGACAGACAGGAAACAGGGCCAGGAAGTGACACGTATTAGCAGTTGCTAAGCTTAATCAGCATTTATACTCAATATTCTAGAAAATACAGACTTAAGTGTGCAACAGATAGAACTGGACTAAATGCTGAGACAGAATTGCATAGCATATGGGTCTATAGAAATGCTCTTTTATTCAAACTAATAACAATTTTACATTGACTTCCAGTGAAATTAATGATTGGTGTGATGACGCAAGAGAGCACCATCTACTTTACCCACCCAGAGAGAGCAAGGCCAATTGCGCTCTCTCAGGGCTCCGGCAGCTGATGGCAAGCTGCATGACCAGGATTCAAACCAGCGTTCTCCTGATCATAGTGGCAGCGCTTTATATCGCTGGACCACACGGCGTACAAATATAATACAAATACTCAGAATCGTGGTCTTACCTCTCCAATCATGCCGTTCCAGACGCCTCGGACCAGCTTGCCGTGTTTCCCATTGGTTACCAGGTAGAGGTCGTAGGAGAACTTGATGTTGCGGGAGAGTTTCTTCAGGATGTCGATGCAGAATCCTTTACAGCACAGTTTGGTGTATGGCTCAGTATGTCCAATGATCCTGCAGAAAAAAGTAATGGCTTATATTACTGCTGTTTAACAAAACTACACACACTTCGGAGTAGCAGTAGAAGCAGTAGAACACTACACTGATTGGTTGCCAGACGCCCACCGTACACTTCGTTCCCTGTGACATTTTTTAACGACACAAACGTGACACTGTAGATTGAGGAATGTTAAAAGGCTGTACAATATAAGAAATGTTCATCTGGCTTCAACTTTAAATATAATAATTCAAATTGCCTTGCCATGAGCACACTGGTCAGTGTTCTACTTCACTTATCACAAGATATCCCCTCATAACTTATACAGTCCTCAGTCTCCTGAGGTAACACTTCATGATTAATCTACATACTGCTATTGCATGACTTTTTCCATGTCAGGGTAAAAATAGCTGAATCTCCATTGACTATTTACCATAATCATAAGAAATTGTATATTTCATATTTCATATTTTTTGTCATTCCTGATGTTCTCTTGAGCAGGACTTGTTTGGTTTATGACGAAAATGAGAAGTCTCATTATACGAGCTCAGCTGTGAACAATGCTTTACGTAAAAAAATATTGTAAATTGTAAATCTGATCCTTATTCTTTAAGCTTTTCATGCAGCGCTAGCTTAAATCCTCATTTTCCACATTCTACATGCTGATAGTCTGTTCTGTCATTTAGTCTTATTGCCTGATTTCTGTAGAGAGCAGGTATAACTAAGGCCGTTTTGTGTGTAAAATGTAAGAAAAGCCATCAGCCATCACGCACTGGCTGTGCCTCATTAACGACACACTGTTTACTAGGCTGGACTCGTGTTACGTTGATTATGAATCGGCAGTGCGTGACTGACAGTTGAAATGAATCAAACACAGCCTGAGAAAGAAACTGGGCCTGGAGAACTGAACCACAGAACCAGCCAGAATTAGAATTTCCATTCACGAGGGTGCCGAAAGAGATCGCTGGTTCGAATCCCGGTCATGCAGCTTGCCATCAGCTGCCAGAGCTCTGAGAGAGCACAATCGGCCTTGCTCTTTCTGGGTGGGTAGATGGCGCTAGTTCCCCTCATCACTCCTAGGGTGATGTCGATCAGCACAAGGCTGCGTCTGTGAGCTGATGTATCAAAACCAAATCTCTGCGCTATTCGGCAATGCTGCAACCATGTTGTGTCAGAGGAGGTATGTGCTAGTCTTCACTCTCCTGGTGTTGTGGCATCACTAGTGATGGGGGATATACAAATAGTTTTTTTTTTTTTTTTTTTTTTTTTTGCAGAGGAACGGGAAACAGCATTATGTTCCAAAGCTGTTTTATTGGACAACATATTGTCTCAATAAAATAAGTGTGATAAATTACATTACTGCCATTTTAACACCAATTCATGCTACTGATCTAATGATAATATTATAGCTATATAATGCAGTTAAACCTAGACGTATCGCTAATTACATTAGTGACCTACCATACAATATACCAATATATTCTAAATAATGTTCTCAATATTGACCTTTATGTTTTTCTTAGCAAGGAAAGCCCATTAAAGGGAATTAATCAATACGCTGAATTTTTATTGATTTATGTTTCATTAATTTGGGATATTTTAAAATGTTTATCTGTAACATTCCTAATAATTAAATGCTCCTTGCTCTTTAAAAGAATGTATTGCATTATTTATTTTATTATTATAATATCTTTACATCAGAGCAATAAAAAGGTTGTAATAATTATAATAATTTTTAAAATCAATAAAAAGAAAATAAATCAATAAAAATAGGCTTTCTGACTGCATATTTGTGATATTATATAATTTATCATTAAAACAGTGAGAAAAAAGGTCATAAAATGATGAATATATTATTGATCGCAATTATTTCTAGTACAATATATCAAACAATAAAAATCAGTATTGTGCTATTATTTTACTTGTATCGTTATAACAGTGTAATAAAACGGTCATAAATTGTCAATATCATGGTATGTAAAGGGAAGAAAATGCAGATAATATTGTTTATCGCAATTATTCTAGGATAATATATCAACCAATAAAATGAGTTATTGTAACAGGTCTACTGTTTATATCAATGGCATAACATGGTCATAAAATTATGATTATATCGTTTATCGCAATTATTTCTAGTACCATATATCAAACAATAAAAACAGCCATTTAATTATATCACTTATCATTATAATAGCAAAATAAAATGATCATAAATTGTCAGTCATTGTATAAAAAGTAAATAAAATGCAAATAATGGGGTTTATCACAATTATTTCTAGGACAATGTATCAACCAATAAAAATGAGTTATCGTGAAAGGCATAGTAATTATATCAGCCGCGTAACCTGGTCATAAAATGATGACTATATCGTTAATCACAAATCATTAGTGGAATAAAATGGTCATGATTTGTCAATATTATGGTATGAAAAGTTAATAAAATGAACTTAATATTGGTTAAATGCATATAATTATTTATTTTAAAATAATAAATAAAATTAGTTATCGTGACAGACCTACTAATTATATCAGTGGCGTAACATGCCTAGAAATAAACATTATATCGTTAATCGCAATAATTTCTAGTGCAATATATCAAACAATAAAAAGTAAGCTATCAGTATTGCGGTCTTATATTACTTATATTATGTCATTATAACAGTGGAATAAAACAGTCATGAATTGTCAATATTATGGTGTAAAAAGTTAATAAAATGCAGACAATATTGGTTAAACGCAGATAATAATTATTATTATTAGTACAATATATCAACCAATAAAATGAGTTATTGTGACAGACCTACTTATTATATCAGTGGCGTAACATGGCCATAAAATAAAGATTATATCGTTAACCGCAATTATTTCTAGTGTAATATATCAAACAAAAAAAACAGTTATCAGTATTGTGCTCTTATATAATATCATTATAACAGTGGAATAAAATAAAAAATATAGTCATGAATTGTCAATATCAGGGTATGAAAAGGAAATGCAGATAATATTGGTTAAACGCAGATAATAATTATTTTTAGGACAATATATCAACCGATAAAATGAGTTATCGTGACAGGCTTAGTCATTATATGGTCATAAAATATATATAGAGACAAGCCTAATTACAAATAAGCAATAAACTATTAATTATTATTTTAAAAAATAACCTGAATAAAACAAATAAAAACGGCATAAACAAAGCACTGTTTTTTTTTTTATAAAATCAACATACGGGCTCTTTAAAAATCATTGGGCTTTCCTTACTATAAAAAAAAAATAATGGCAGATATGATATTGAGGTCAGAGAAAAGTTGAGGTTGAGGTTATGTCCATATATTGTATGATAAATCGATAATGTAATTATCATTACAGACCTACATTATAGAGTACCTTCACCATAGTTATAGCCCGGCTTTGACTGCCTATACCTCTCTTAACCTTCAAGTGCACGCTCTCTCACACACACACACACACACACACACACACACTCTCTCTCTCTCTGAGTGCCAGAAGCCCAGTCAGTAGCGTAGAGGACGGGGAAGAGGAACCTGAACGAGTGGAAAGAAGCAGAGATGGACGGATAGAAGCAGAGCGCGAGAGGATGGGTGACGTCAGCAGTGGGCGGGTGGGTACCGGGCCATCGCGGCAGGTCCTCGTGTTATGTCACAGCTACAACAGATGGAAGGACAGCCGGGCCTGGCCAAAACAAATCCGACGCAAATTAATCACCAGCAAACAAAGGCAGGAGAGCTCTGGATTACTGCACTGGCTGATGGAGGGCTAACTCACGCCGGATACAAGCTGCAGCAGCCAAGAAACTGAACCCTAATGTCCATCCACTGTACTCTCACACACTCTAATATTATGTTGGACCACCTTTTTTTAGCTTTGATTGCGAAAAGCTTCTGCAACATCACAAGATTTATTACAATTCAGTGTTGCTGGATTAATTTTTCACCAAGATCTTGCAGCAGCATTGTTGATGGTAGAGTCTGACCACTGCACAAAGCAGCTCTTCTCCATCCAGCACATCCCAAAGATTCTCAATGATGTTAAGGTCTGGACTCTGTGGTGAACTCTCTCAATCCATGTGTAAAATGTGCTAAATTCGTCAAGAGTTAATTACTAATTAATTTGTTGTCTCTTAATGCGTTTGAGAGCATCAGTTGTAAAGTTGTGAAGAGGTAGAGTTAGTATACAATGAATAGAAAGTATCCTCAAGTGCAGTCCCAAAGATCATTGAAAATGTGATGATAAAACTGGCACTCATCAGGACCGACCAGGAAAGGAAGATTAAGAGTTACCTCTGTTGTATAGGATTAGTTCATCAGAGTTACCAGCCTCAGAAACTGCAAGTTAACAGAACCCCAGATAAGAGGACCTATATGCTTCTTCACAACCAGTACAAACTTCTGGTTTGTTTAACATTTTCAAGTTTCTACATGATTCCTTATGTGTTCCTCCGTATTCATTTACAATGTAGGGAAAAAAAATGAGAAGGTTTGTCCAAACTTTTGATTGGTACAGGCCTGTCGCAACAAGGCAAGCAAACCAACCAATTGCCTAGGGCCTTGAGACAGACCAGATCAGGAGTGTCCCTCGCTATCTTTAAGAAAGTCCTGTAGACACAGCTTTTCAAAGAGCACTTACTCTCCTAACACCTCTAACAAACTACTACTAACATACTTCTAACCTCATTTCCTTCTTCCTTTCCTTCACTCCTCTATCTCACTATTTCCCTTTGACCTCCTTTAGGCCATATATAAAGATGCTTTTTTACCTTTAACTTCTATTACTTTTTGTACTTCGCTATTGTGAATTTTATTTTTTTTTTTTCAATTTTCTCCCCAATTTACAATTACCCAACCCACTCCCCCTATCACTAGTGATGCTCCAACACACCAGGAGGGTGAAGACTAACACATGCTTCCTCCGATACATGTGAAGCCAGCAACCGCTTCTTTTCGAGCTGCTGCTGATACAGCATTGCCAAATAGCATCACAGCACATATGGAGGAAAGCGCAGTGACTCGGTTTTGATACATCAGCTCACAGATGCCCCGTGCTGATCGACATCACCCTAGGAGTGATGTGGAGAAATAGCGCCATCTACCCACCCGGAGGGAGCAAGGCCAATTGTGCTCCCTCTGAGCGCCGGCAGCTTCATGGCAGTTTTTCTTCCTTTTTTCCGCTTTCTGATTTAGTACTAAGTCTCTCTTTAGAGTCTTCTAACTTCTAACTTCCATTAGCAGGAATGTTTGATCAGACGAAGAACAAATGTTCATGCAGACGCACACTTTATATGCAGTGGACTTTAGAGGGGAAGCGGCGAGTGAGCAGCCTGGGCTTTGTGTTAGAGTTAGAGAGAGCTGCGGTGGGATAAGAATCAATTCTAGAGCTTTATCGTATGGATTACGGGGACGTGGTGAGTGAAATGTCCTCCTGTTTCACAGTAACAGGATTACGGGAGTTGCAGCAGTGACACCAAACGCTGCTTAGACGCAGTGAAGCTTAAAAAAAATAACGTGCAGCAGAACCAGAACTAGAACCAGTAGGAATAAATTATTCCATCATGGAACTTAATCCAGTTTTACATATGACTCTATTACAGATCTAATAGCAGGGACGGTGTGTGGCAGCTTTGTGGCTCTCTGATACATGCTTTTTCCATGACATATACGGCAATACTGTGTGTGAGGAATCTCTTTTTTAACATTATTCTCTTACTCATTGATTCCCTTTGTCCCATTCCTCACATGCTTTATTTAACCTTGCCGGCAGTGGAGCTGCTGGAGAGGTTCTGCCCCTGTGCTGCAGGTTAATTGGCCATCATAGATTACTGCAGCAGGGTTTCCAACTGGCACGAAGATAATCAAGAGAGCATGAAGGTGTGTGTGTGTATGTATGTGTGTGTGGGCATGTGTGTATGTGTGTGTTATTAGTGAGTAAAAAAGTTATAATATGAACGAGAATGGATCATAAAACCAGTCACCAAAATGAATTGTGTTTTTGGGTCATTTTGTGACACAAAACCCTTTAAAAAGTAAAAAAATATATTTTTTAAATTAGTTAATATCATAAATTAAGCCATAAAAATAAGAAAATTATGCTAATTCAGCTGGAGTTTTTAAACGCTGTGTTCATCCACTCTCTTCTCTACTAGAATCTCCAACCTACACTTTTAGATAAAATAAAGTCAGAGACAGAAGCTCTGAATCTGCAGCTGCCCTTTTTTAAGGGGGATCAAGCTTCCCTAAAAGTGAAAGCATAGAAATGTCAAATCCAAGAAAATACACTATTCACAGAATATTTAGAATCAAAATACAGCAGTCTACTCTACTTTCTCTCCGCATGCTTTATGCTGTTACAACCTTATAAAGCTCCCCAACTCTATACCATAGCAACACTTTAGCAACCACCTAGCAACCCCTTAGCAACCACCACAGTCACCATAGCAACCACTTAGCAACCGCCACAGACACAATAGCAACACCTCAGCAACCTTCTAGCAACACCTTAGCCACCACTTAGCAACCACCTAGCAACTGCTCAGCAACACCATAGCAACTGCCACGGATGCCATGGCAACCACCTAGCAACTGCTAAGCAACACCTTAGCAACCACCACAGACACCATAGCAACCACCATGCAACTGCTAAGTAACACCTTAGCAACCACCACAGACACCATAGCAACACCTAAGCAAACACCTAGCAGCACCTAAGCAACACCTTAGCATCCACCACAGACACCATAGCAACCACTTAGCAACCGCCACAGACACAAAAAGCAACACCTCAGCAACCTTCTTGCAACACCTTAGCAACACCTTAACAACCACCTAGCAACAGCTTAGCAACATCATAGCAACCACCACGGATGCCATAGCAACCACCTAGCAACTGCTTAGCAAAACCTTAGCAAAAACCTAGGAACACCTTAGCAACCCCTTAGCAACCACCTAGTAACTGCTTAGCAACATCATAGCAACCACCATGGACACCTTAGCAAAACTTTAGCAACCACATTGCAACTGCTTAACAACATCATAGCAATCACCACAGACACCATAGCAACACCTTAGCAACCACCTAGCAACACCTTAGCAGCCACCTAGCAACTGCTTAGCGACACCAAAGCAACCACTATGGATACCATAGCAACACTTTAGCAACCACCTAGCAACCCCTTAGCAACCACCACAGTCACCATAGAAACCACTTAGCAACCACCACAGACACCAAAGCAACACCTTAGCAACTGCTCAGCAACACCATAGCAACCGCCACGGATGCCGTAGCAACCACTTAGCAACTGCTTAGCAAAAACCTTTGCAACAACCTAGGAACACCTTAACAACCACCATGCAACTGCTTAGCAACACCTTAGCAACCACCACAGACACCATAGTAACAACCTAGCAACTGCTTAGCAAAACCTTAGCAAAAACCTAGGAACACCATAGCAACCACCGAGCAACAGCTTAGCAACATCCTAGCAACCAATGCGGACACCTTAGCAACACCATAGCAACCACCTAGCAACTGCTTAGCAACGCCATAGCAACCACCATGGATACCATTGTAACACTTTAGCAAGCACCTAGCAACACCTCAGCAACCACCTAACAACAGCTCAGCAACACCATAGCAAATGGTGGGAGCCACTTTTTAAGTTAATCAAATAAAACATTTCAAACCAATTAACACCACTAGTTAAAATATAAAGTTTCAATCTGTGCATCTCATTCAGTCCTTGAAAAGGTTGAAGAAAATGTGTCTTCTTCAGGAGACAGTAGTGAGTGTGAGTAGATAGTGATGTGTAGGCAGAAGCAAAGTGCTCTAATGACACATCACCTTGTAACCACCCCCAGACCTCCAGGCTAATGAACTGCGGCATCATGCTTAAGCTTAATGAGTCGCATTAAACATACAAACACACGAGTCCCAGTCAATGGAAAAGAAAACAAGCAAAGAAAACAAATGAACTGCGGGGCGTAAATGAGCGCCTCCCTCTGACCGACTCGGTAAACAGACTTTTCCCCCGCCGCTACCGGACCACCTGCCAGAGATCAGCCACCACGGTTAACTCCGGCTCTGAAGGCATCTTAATGTGGCAGCACACAATGTGTGAGAGCTTCTGCTTCCAAGACTCGTCACCACGCAGCTGGAGGAGGTCTCGCACGAGGCCATTCAGTCCTGGCACGCCGCCCTGAGAGATCCACTCCTCTGTAATAGAGTTAATTGGCTTATGTGTGCGTTTGTCTGGGTGTGTTTGCAGGCAGACTGAGAGAATCCTCAGAGAGCTTTGAGGGTTTTTTATTTATTTCTCTTTCACTGAAGACTGACGCTCCACTTTAATCAAGTCTGCTAATTATCACCCTGCTCTCATCAGGCAGCGTCGCAGGGCTGCGGGGGGAGTTTTATCTCTGATTGTAGCTCAGAGCCGGCGAGCACCTGAGGAGCTTTCTACTGAGCAGGTGTTCAGAGCTTCTGAGCAGACTGTTCTAGCAGCAGCAGAGTGGAGGATGAGTATGGTGCAGATTCATGACTCAACATAAGTGAGAGGTAGTGTTGGAATCAGGTTTAAGTCATTACCAATACCGTACCGGACATATCAACTCCCAAGAGTCTGAGTCAAGATCAAGACCAGGACTCATCGAGTCTAAGTGAAGACAAAAACTTTTAGTATTTGAGTCTGAGACTTTTATTAATTGAGTCTGAGTCAATACCAAGACAAGAACACATTGAGTCTGAGTCAACATAAAGACTTTAAGTAGTTAAATCTGAGTACAGAACAGGACTCATTGAGCTCGAGTGAAGACAAAGACTTTTATGAGTTGAGTCTGAGTCAAGACCAAGACCAGGACTCATTGAGTCCAAGTCAAGACCAAGACCAGGACACACTGAGTCAAAATTAAGACCAAGACCAGGACACATTGAGTCAGAATTAAGACCAAGACCAGGACACATTGAGTCAGAGTCAAGACCAAGACTTTTAGGAGCTGAGTCTGTGTTAAGACCAAGACCAGGACTCATCAAGTCCAAGTCAAGACCAAGAACAGGACACATTGGGTTAGAGTCAAGACTAAGACAGAACACATTGAGTCCAAGTCAAGACCAAGGCCAGGACACATTGAGTCAGAGTCAAGACCAAGACTTTTATTTGTTAAGTCTGAGTCAAGACCAAACCAAGACTCATCAAGTCCAATTCAAGACCAAGACAGAACACTTTGAGTCAGAGTCAAGACCAACCCTTTTAGTAGCTGAGTCTGTGTTAAGACCAAGAACAGGACACATTGAAGCAGAATTAAGACCAAGACCAGGACGCATTGAGTCAGAATTAAGACCAAGACCAGGACACATTGAGTCTGAGTCAAGACCAAGACTTTTAGTAGTTGAGTCTGTGTTAAGACCAAACCAGGACTCATCAAGTCCAAGTCAAGACCAAGACCAGAACACATTGAGTCTGAGTCAAGACCAAGACCAGGACACATTGAGTCTAAATTATGACCAAACCAGGATTTACCAAGTCCAAGTCAAGACCAAGACAGGACACATTGAGTCTGAGTCAAGACCAAGATTTTTAGTAGCTGAGTCTGTGTTAAGACCAAGACCAGGACTCACCAAGTCAGAGTCAAGACCAAGACCAGGACACATTGAGTCTGAGTCAAGACCAAGACTGTTAGTAGCTGAGTCTGTGTTAAGACCAAGACCAGGACTCATCAAGTCCGAGTCAAGACCAAAACCAGGACACATTGAGACTAAATTAAGACCAAGACCAGGACTCATCAAGTCCGAGTCAAGACCATGACCAGGACACAGTGAGTCTGAGTCAAGACAAAGACATTTGGTAGTTGAGTCTGAGTCAAGACAAAGACTTTAAGTAGTTGAGTCAAAGGCAAAGCTAACCACACAGCAATATACATAAAAAAACATTGAGGTAAAAATAATTGCCAAATATTTCTTTACCATAAAACCTCCAAATTTTAAATCGGTTTCAGACATCACATCATCTAACAATATGCTCATACTATACACTGTTTGTAATCGCTGAGATGCCAACAGCCAGGCCCAGCAAAGGTTAGAATTCGTTAGCCACAATGCTAACAATCAGGACCAGCGGTGTTGGAGTGGGTTAGCAGCGATGCTTACTGCTGGGCTTATCATGCATAAGGATTTATTGGGAAATACAGTGAGGTATATTGTATAGTGTATTTTGTACATAAACTGCAGGGAAAAACACAGTGCATCCAACAAGAATGTAAGCGCTGTGTATCTTGCAGACAGCAATAAATACATGGTACATAGAAAGCATATATTTTACATGTGGAGATGTATTACCTCAATCTAATGAAGCAAATGCAGCTTCGGTATCTGCTAAAATCATGGAGACCAAAAGCAAAACATTGGTACAACAGTGGTACCTGTTCTAAAAGAGCTCTTTACCTTGGCATTCTGAATGAACTGGGATGTATAAGTAAGCGGACATCCACTTATCTATTACTGTCACGTTCCACTGACTGTGTCTTCCTGCTCTCACAACTAATTACCAGTGCAGCTCACTCAGCGATAACACCTCCCAGTGGAGCCCATGCTTAGGGAGCTCAAGCCCAGTGATGTCATGAAGATGTCTTTCTAAGCTTTTCAGAGCGCCTTTAAGAGTTTAGGTAACTGCTTGATTCAGCATGGGATTATCAGTATAGGTAATGTATGTGCTGAGATTAATAATCAACCAAATTATCCAACATTCAGAAATAGATATTTTTTTTTTGTTTAAGCCAAGGCTGAATTATATTACAATAAAGTGGATTAAACATAATTTACAAAAGAAAAAAATCCATCTGTCTTGTGTGTTCTTTCCCCATGTGCTCCCCTACACGCAGCCCTGTGTGTTCCTATCATGTCTTCACCTCAGTCTTTAGTGTTTCCAGGTGTTTCCTGTTTTCTGTTCCTGTTTCTGGGTTGTATTTGTAGCCCCCCTGTTTCAGTGTCCCTTGTCAGATCTTGTATTGGTGTAACATCTGTTAGGTTGATTCGTTTTTATTGTTTATGGGTTTTCTGTCTAAAGTTTATTCTGTGTTTATTCTAGTAGTCCTGTCTGTTCACGTTCTCGTCCTGTTCTGGTTCTCTCCTGTCTGTCGCTGTGTTTTTCCTGCTGTCCTGTGTGTTCCTACCATGTCTTCCCCTCAGTCTTAAGTGTTTTCACCTGTGTTCATTTTGTAACTCCGCCCTCCTGTTACCTATCCCCAAGTGCTTCTTGTTTTCTGTTTCCTGCATGTATTTATAGCCTCTTTGTTTCTGTGTCCCTTGTCAGATCTTGTATGTGTTTCGTCATAAATATCAGCTTGATGTTTATATATTTTCGCTGTCGTCAAAAAAAACTGAACATTCAGATCATTTTGAAGCATTTGTATTGATGCATGAGTCATAAAATTTGTCAATCAGTATTTTATAGTACTGCAGTGGAAGCTTTTACTACACATAGCAGCTATCCACACAGAAACTGATCCATCACACTCATAAAGCACCAGTCTTGGATTACTCACGTCTCAGTCTTGTTGGACTGGCGTCTGCAGGGCACAGTGTTGCTGAGGCAGGTTCCTGTCACGGGGTCGACAGCCTCTACTATCACAAAAGGTCTCTCTTCCAGTGTGGCCACTGTCAGGTGACGGTTGTCAGATACTGGCTCCAGGTACGTTCCATAACGTGGCCAAACTGGGTAGCGCATCTGTAAAATCCCTGATTCGTAACGTCCCACCTGTGGAATAAGAGGAAGAAAAAGATTTAGTTTAGAGACAGCAGCATGTTTTTAGTTTTTACTTCATACAGTTTTTATGGTTCATAAGTTATAAACATATATTTAACAGAAACTTCAAAAATCCATCCATTACCATTGGTATAACATCTTCATATCTTTAAAGTTCATTTTTAAAAGTTAACCACTAAGGGTGTGGAGAGCACTTTTTGGTCCGGTTAAAATGGACTCAATCACACTTGGGTGGTGAGGTGGAGGTGGTCTCACTCTGGCTCTCAGCAAACTTTAAAATTGGTCAGTTTGTGGTGAGAATGCGATCCAGTCTCGGTCTGAGCCAACTATCAAATCTACAGTAATACTCATATTTGAGATAAAAAGCTGTTCAGGTGCAGTTTAACCTGATATATTACCCAGATAATTACCTACAATTGCTAAGAACAAACACTGTCTCTGTTGCTTCTTTATGATAAACTTTTTTTCACATGAAACACACAACAAATCTGCTGAGCAGAACAACTACGTGGATGCCCATTGAAAAAAACTGTGTTTGAAAGAGCAGCAGCAAATTTTCTGCATTCAGTGTGAAAAAAGCTTCACACTGCACAACTATATATATACAGAATTTCTTGCTTCCTCACCAGACAGCTCTGACCAATCAGAGGAGACATGAGCTCATGCGGTTTGTTGGCGTGTATTTTGGTGCATTTTTGTTTGCGACTGTGTGAAAACAAGCCAAACCAAAAGGGAAAACGCTAAGTAAAGGAACTAAACTGAGACAATAGAAACCAACTACAGGGGTGAAAAATGTCCAAATATAAACTCAAGCACATTTAATGATACGGAGGTCTGGATACTTTGCAGCAGTTCAGCAGTTCAGATCAGCTCCACCTCCTTTTAGGTCTACAGTGCTGAGCTATCTTTTCACAGTGAAAGAAGCAAAAGAAGGCAGTAAGAGACATACAGCTCTGGAAAAAAATGAAAAGACCACTTCAGTTTCTGAGTCAGTTTCTCTGATTTTGCTATTTATAGGTATATGTTTGAGTAAAATGTTATTTTATTTCTTTTTTCTTTAAACCTTTATTTTACCAGGCAAATCATTAAAAACAACTTCTTATTTACAATAAGATAAACATTTCTGTTTTATTCTATAAACTACAGACAACATTTGTCCCACAAATAGTGTCTTGTAGAGCATTTATTTGCAGAAAATGAGAAATGGCTGAAATAACAAATAAAGATGCAGAGCTTTATTGCAGAGGACCAGCAGACTGCGAGACAGCCCCATCCATCAGGCTGTGAGGATGCTGAACTCTCTTCCTGCTCTACCCCCCATCCCAATCCTGCCCCCAGCACACACTCCCTCAGCATCCTGACCCCCCACCCCCCCACCAATACAGTACTGAACTCTGCACTACAATACACAAAGTACTGGACCCTTTCCAACGGACTCGCACTAAACAACACTGTCAATACTCACTTTAATTCCCCAAAAACTGTGAACTTTAAGAACTTTACGCACTCATTCACTTTACCAGCCTTAAGCTATATACCATATTTGCACTACTGTTATATACTATTTATACTGTCATTCCATCTGAATCACCATCAATATTACACTATTGTCTTCCGTCTTACGTATGTTTATCGTGTCTTGTTGTTTTGTACATATAGTGTCTCACACTCTTTTATATTATATATCAATTTCTTTTTTTTTACTTATTTCTCCCCCACCACTACTGCACCTTGTTTTTGTCTCATGTATGTCTATTGTGTCCCTGCTGTATTGTACTCATAGTGTCTCCCATTCTTTCTTTTATTATATCTATTATCTGTACCTGCTGTAAAATTGGGAAGGAGAGTAACGTAATTTCAATTCTCTGTATGTCCTGTACATATGCAGTATTGACAATAAAACTACTTGACTTGACTTGACTTTCAGACCTCAAATAATGCAAAGTTCATATTCATAAAGTTTTAAGAGTTCAGAAATCAATATTTGGTGGAATAACCCTATTGTTTAATTACAGTTTGTTAATTCATGCATCTTGGCATGTTCTCCTCCACCAGTCTTACACACTGCTTTTGGCTAAACTTCATGCCTTATACTCCTGGTGCTAAAAAAGCAAGCAGTTCAGCTGGGACACAAGAATCTATTCTACTCTACTCCTACCCATGATATCTGGCTTATCAGTGTCAATGTCACTCTTCTATAATCAGTTTAACAGTATCAGAGACGCCCTGACGCACCTTATTGCTATGAGTAAACACAAGCTGGCGGTTGTTAAAAGTGCAGATCACACCACCTGCACCATCCCTGCAGGCTCCCACTTTCAGACGTATATTTCCTCTATTGAATCCTAATTAAAGATCTGATTTTTTATGTAGTGGAGCCGAGCGCGGGCTGCATAAGACCCATCTCTTTGTCTCCATCTGCTTCAATTAGCGACTGTTTACCCTTTAGCCATTCCATACGCATCACGTGGAATTAAACCTCCTCGCCTAATTTCCTTTCAGTTGTGATGACACGGCAAACGAATGGATCTGTTATTATTTCAGTACATCCCTGTCAGAACAAAGAGCAGTGAGATAAACGCTGATGTGCTGCTGCTGCTGTTTCACAACGTTCAATATAAACATAATAATGATGCCGCATCTTCTTAAGCAGTGATTAAAGCAAACACTACACTGGCATCATTAACTTCTTTTCTTTTTTTTTTTCTAAAAATGATTCAGAAACTTAGATTAAGATTATAATACTGTAAATAGTGTAATAAATCATGAATAATGAGAGACTCTTCTGTTCATTTAATCCAAGAAACTAATTGACACAGAAGAACATTAAAGAAAAACCCTGTACATCACTTTTTTTAGCGCATGCCTGCAGATTACTTTGAGGCTAATGAAGCAATATTTTCTGCATAATTGTATTCATTACGTTTCCCCATTACAAATACATTACAATACACATTACAATAGCGCACATCGATTGGCACAATGTTTTAACCCTTGTGTGGTGTTCAGGTCTGTGGGACCCGTTTTCATTTTTCATCAAATGATACTAAAAAAAATATTTTTTCTAACTCAAACTCATTGGCATTGGCTCATTTTTTGTGAGAAACATATATCAAAACACATTTTCGATAAACACACACTGTACACCCCCCCCCCCCCCCACACACACACATACACACATTTATATTACATACAGTATGTTTGGCCAAGGGCTAATAAACATTGCTTCATTTGTAAATTTGAAACTAAACACATTTTCTACTCATCATCTTGAGTTTAATTCATTTTCTTTTACATTTTATTAAAAAACTAATAAAAAAAAGAGTAGCACTTTTTAAAAGAAATGTAACATAAGAAAGGTAAAGAGCAAATATTAACCATGTAAGCTGTTTATATTGCTTGCAATTTAGGTGAAGCAAGCATGTGTAAAGCATTTTAATGTAAAATTGCTTAATTTTGCTGAATTAAACACAAGTAACAAAGTAAACGAGTAACAAAAATATGAACACCACACAAGGGTTAATCAATATGTAAAGCACTAACCAGGGTAAACATGCAACAAACACCCAGAGAATGGAACTAATTAGACAGAAAGGATAATTCAAATCAATTATACTGTATCTGTATTTTTAAATTAAAATCCTTTGAAAATTTGAGTTCAACAACAGTTTTTTGATTGTGTGTGTGTGTACATACAGCATAGGTTTATAGGTAGGCCTGACACAATCATTATTTTTGTTTGGACACTATATGACTATATCACTATATCACACTATATTATCCCAGAAAATATGGCAATGAAGTCATTATTGACATTTTTGTAGAGCATTTCATTGCATGCCAGTGTGTGAATATATAAAAAAATTACGTAAAAGAAAAAAACATGATGAAAAAAACAAAAAAAATCTTTACACCAGTGCATAAAAAAATAGAATATCATTGAACAGTTACTTTATTTCAGTAATTCAATTCAAAATGTGAAACTGATATATTATTATTATTTATTTATTTTATTTTATGTTGTTAATTTTGGCCTACAGCCAATTAAAACCCAAAAATCAGTGTCTCAGAAAATTTTTATATTATATAAGCCTATATTTTTGGCAGTGTGGGCAGTGCGCCAAGTCCTGCTGGAAAATTAAATCTGCATCTCCATAAAAGTTGTCAGCAAAGGGAAGTATGAAGTGCTGTGAGATTTTGCGGGAAAACACTGCACTGATTTTGAAGTTAATATAACACAGTGGACCAAACCAACACCAGCAGATGACATGGCTCTGACAACTTTTATGGAGATGCAGATTTCATTTTCCAGCAGGACTTGGCACACTGCCCACACTGCCAAAAGTACCAATTCGTCTTATGAAATATTCTAATTTTCTGAGACACTGATTTTTGGGTGATTTCTTTTATCAACAATAAAAGAAATAAATGCTTAAAATAGATCACTCTGTGTAATACATCTATATAATATATGAGTTTTACATTTCAAACTGAATTACTGAAATAAAGTAACTTTTTAATGATATTCTGATATTTTTTAAATGCACCTGCATGTATATGCACCATACAAATACTGAAAAATATATACAAATTTCGAAGATCATTTTGGAAGATTAAAATTTCAAGATAAAAAATAGAGATTTTCAGGGATTCCTCAAAAAACACACACTTGATTTGATGGTTCAGAGTTTAATGGGTTAGTATTTTACTCGGACCTTGGACCTGCATGTGTTATGAATGGAGCAGTGGATAGAGAACCTGGGTACTGATCACACGGTTGTGGGGTCAATACCCATGGTTTTAGAAATTGAAACTTGAGCCGAGTAAAATGGACTTTTGGTGTAGTAACACTTAATAAAATTTATTTACATTTAATGAATAGCACACTTCCGTTCTCCCACAGCATTCTGAGATCCATACATTTTAACAGTTTGTCCGAACACCCTTCAGACTGGGTGACACGGGGCATAATTTGCCCTGATAAATCGCTTTTTCCACCGTTATCCAGCTCAAAGTTGCTCCACACCTCCTTGCTAGAATAATAACATAAACATATGTATACATAGACTCTGCATAGCGTAGCAGCTGGTGCCAGGAGGCAGGCTATGCGGGTTCTATGTATTTATATATGTCTATGTCATTATCAGTACAGTTATGATGGCGCTCAGAGCTGAAGCTAGCATTAGCAAGGAGGTGTGGTGCTACTTTGAGCTTGATAACCGTGTAAAAAACAATTTATCAGGGCAAATTATGCCCCGTGTCACCCAGTCTGAAGGGTTTATGACAAACTGTTGAAATTTCTGAATCTCGGAACGCTGTGGGAGAACGGAGGTGTGCTATTCATCAAATGTAAGTACTTTTTATCATGTTTTACTACACCAAAAGTCCATTTTACATCAGAGTTCTTCTTTAACCCCAATTCTGGGCATGTGTACTCACCATATTTATCACTGTGTCTGTGTGTGTGTTCACTGCATGAGTTAAATGGATCAGTTTTAAAATGTTGAACCTGTCAATCACCTGTCAAACAGGAAACAGCCCAAACATCACTTCCTGCACTACACTAAAAGATCTATCCAGCCTGAGATTTCTTGTGTATTGATTTATCTGCTTGTTTAGCTCAGAGCAGCTTATGGGTCTTGTCTCAGAGCTCAGGAGCCCAAATCTCATCCGAATGCGCTCAGATGAAACAGATCTGCGCCCTGTGGCTTGTTAGCGTCCGCACTGCCGGCAGAATTAAGCTGCTAAGGTCGCCTGCAGGGCAGCGCTATCAAAAAGCCCTCAGCAGCAACACGCACTGCTTATCTGCACCACGCTTAGCCAGCGTCATCTTTAAAAATAGCAGAATAAGTTTGTTTGTTTCGTTTTGTCTCAAAATAGGTTTCTGCTGTGGGGAATTTTTTTTTAATCAACAGACACAGAAGATTCAGGCGGCTCCTGTAGAGCGGGCTGGTGTTTCTCGCTTGACAACAGTCACAAAAATGGATATTTGAAAGTTGAAAGCAATGTTTTCTCACAAAGGCAGTGGGATTTGTCATGTTGGAGAAAACCGTAATTGAGTTTCTCGCCTTCAGAGAATGTATCAGAAAACGGATATTGGACAAATCTTTTGTCTGCACAGTTTTTTCTCCTTCTTGAAACTAAACTCTCCGTCCATCTGTCAGTGATTAAAGCCCCACATGAAATGCTGGTGCTTTATACAAACCCCGAAAAAAAAAAAATATATATATATACAGCTCTGAAAAAAATGAAGAGACCACTTCCGTTTCTAAATCAGTTTCTCTAAATTTACTATTTATAGATATATGTTTGAGTAAAATGAACATTGATGTTTTGTTCTATAAACTAATAAAATATTGCTCTAAATATATTAAGAGCATTTATTTGCAGAAAATGAGAAATTACTGAAAATAACAAAAACTATGCAGAGCTTTTAAACCTCAAATAACGCAAAGAAAGAGTTTTAAGAATTTTATGAATACATTTGTATAGTTTAGAATGTCTTTTAAATGCATTATAAGGTGTAATAAGTATGCATAAGCATGAGTCAAGCCCTATCCTGGATGTACATGTTTTTCTCAGTTATCTTTTGAGAAAATTACAGGCAAAATTTCCTACTGTTTTTCACCAATCTTCGTGGTTGTTCGGTAATTTTAATTCTGTCTGGGTCCGAATCTCTGAGTGTAGTCTCCTCGTGTTTAATAAAATAGCTATTTGTCCACTGCCACGCACCATAATTACAATTACACTTTGGGCACGCGTTTCCACGGAGATCCATGTAAAACACAACAACGAGTGAAAATGCAGGAGCTACTAAACGCACCAATAAGTCAGAGTGTGAAGGTTCAATTAGCAGGGTAAGAGCTCAAAAGAGGACAAATTGTTGGTACACGTCTTGCTGGCGCATCTGTGACCAAGACAGCAAGTCTTTATGATGTATAAAGAGCCACAGTATCCAGGGTAATGTCAGCACATCATCAAAAAGAACGAACCACAACAGGATTAACTGTGGACGCTGTAAGAGGAAGCTTTCTGAAAGGATGTTCGGGTGCTAACCCAGATTATATCCAAAAAACATAAAACCACGGCTGCTCAAATCACGTCAGAATTCAATGTGCACCTCAACTCTCCTGTTTCCACCAGAACTGTCTGTCACCACAATAAATTATTGTGGTCTAAAACCAGGTGTTTCAGTTTCATTGTCCAACCCCTGTATATTAATAAATTAAACGAATTTAACCAGACAAAACATGAAACACGTTGTCTCCATGCTGTCTGCAATCAAATAAAAGTCACAGTAAAAGTAAGAAACACTGCGGTTTAGGATCGTAGATTGTCGGTTCACAACTACTCCACTGTTTCATAAATCAAAGGCTCCCTTCTGTCCAGTCCGTGCTCCAGTTCTCTGAAAGAGAGGCAGAAATGCAGATTAAGACGTGCTGCTTTTTACAGCTTTAAATCAAAACGGAAAGCGTGAAATGGGAGCAGCCTTCCAGTCTTACGCTCGTTCTCCCTCTGCCGCTCTCATCTGTCTGTCTGTCTCTGTTTAATATTCGCTCCGTGTGCCCGAGGTTGCTTCGCCGTCTTTTTGGAAAAGAGGTGTCATTGAGCGACGCTGCTGACGCAGTTATGAAAAACGAGTCATCGTCAGCTGTCAGCCACACCGCTTTTGAAAAGAGTTATCCGGTGATTTACCTGCCTAATAAATTCCCTCTGCAGCGGGAGGAGAGTGCGGAGCGAGGCGACGTTGGGAAGGCCGGCGCACCGGGAGATAGATGTTCCACAGAGATACAGAGAGCTGTACATCTCCCAAAAGAGTCTGAGACAATGAGTCCAGAGACCGGACTCTGCCCCCAGCGACACGGCAGGAATGAAGACTGAGAAAGTCATGGATCTGCCAGAGAGCCATCGCTCGCCTCGACTCGACTCGAGTCCATTTTTCTAAAGTCTAAACTGGTACCAAGTGGTAAGACCACATAAAAAAATACTTTAGAGCTTTTCATTTTGATCCAAACCAAAATAAAAGGTGTGAAACCAGCCGTAAACCACAGTCCAGACCAAAGAACCAAGATTTGGTTTGACCTTAAGAGATTGTCTCAAGTTTGCATCAACTGAATGTAACGAAAAAGCAGTAGGTAGGATGTCACCTCCAGTATACCACAAAAAAGCCTGCATGACAGGGTTTGAATCCCTGTCATGCAGCTTGCCGTCAGCTGCCAGAGCCCTGAGAGAGCACAATTGGTCTTGGTCTCTCTGGGTGGGTAGATGACGCTCTTTCCCTTCATCACTCTTAGGGTGATGGCACCCCTGTTTCTCCCACACTCAGCTCTACCTGCGATCTCCAGCCTCCCGGACTACAATACCCAGAAAACACCTTACACTGACATCATTCCATCACGCGATCACATGATCCTGCACACGGCACCTCCAGGAAGTCAATCACCTGAATTCATCTGTTCACCGCACTATATATGCACCCTTACTCTACACACACCTTGCTGAATGTTGTTTGGTTTATCCACTTTTTTATAAAGCGTTATCCATTACTTGTGTTGACTTTCATTTTCCGACCTCGTTTCTGTATTTTTTCAACCTGACATATGCGTACCTCCAGATTACTTTGTCATGCACTCAGCTCAACAAAAATGCTTCAAACCCGAAACGAGAGATGCTGAACATCCAACAGCCAAATTTATTTAGCCAAAAAATGTAGTTGTTCAGCAGAAATAAGTAGAAAGGTTTATACAATACCTAAAGAACAAACATTGTGCTAATCATATTGTGTTTTGCTAAGATGAACACATTTCTAGTGTTCAATAATTTTTTATAGTAGTTCTGTAATTGCCTTTTCTTCGAAAAGAAAAACAAAAAAATACATTTACTTGTACATCTAATTTATTTAATTAATGGAATGGTGAAATGGCAAAATAATATAATAATAAGCATTTGAATAAAGCTGGAAACGTATTCTCATGGAACACAGGAAAAGTGACAGATGTATTGTATTCAGTAATCAGCTGCACAGATTAGCACGGCTCTGGAGTTTTGCTTTAAAGAGTTACGCAGAGATTGATGGAGTGCTGGGGGTTGTCACTGATTGTCAGCGGGAGTCAGTCTTCAGAGGTGACAGGAAAAGTAGCCTGGGCCAGAGTTATCAATGACAGACTGACAGCAAACAACTTGATGGCTGTTTGAGGCGGTTGAAAGATGTGACTCCAAACCAAAAATAATAGATTTTGTTGGATAGATTTGCCCACGGTGAATAAATCACGGCCGAAACGCCTTCACTTTTATCAGGGACTTGGTGAGAGGAACGGTCTGGAGGTGTTTACTTGTAATAAAAGAATGTTTTACTGCTGAAAAATTACTAAATCATACCAGCGACAGACTGATATCTTTAAAAAAAACAGCCAGGGCAAAATAATAAAATGAAGAGAACATTACATACAGAAATAGAAACTTCCAGATTTGAGATGCCAGCTTTTCGCTTGACAGTGACAATGTGTTCTTGTGCACCTTTAAAGGAAGGTCATTCCCTAATCAATCACACTCACGTTGGGTTCATATGAGAGTAATATGGGTTTGTATCATATTTTACATATAAGGAGCACTTAAAATACTTTAATTTTCCCAAAAAATCGATTGTCAGAGCGCCTTATAATCCTGTGCACCTTATGTATGAATTCTACCAGTCAAGAAATAAAGAGCAGTAAAGCCACTCTGCTGAAGTACAGCGTTATTAGGGTGAGTTTTCAGTCAAGTTTCTCCAGCACTAAGGCTAGGTGCAGCAGCATTAGCAACATTAGCTGCTAACCTCAGCGCAGCGCTAGCTCTTTCGCCATTCAGAGGTGAGTATATTAGACTGTAGTCTGCGAGTTTGCCATGTTAAAACAAGCTACGTGGGACGAACCGCTAGCTGATAGGGTTCCTCAGTCTAGGGCTATCAGGCGGCATTTATGCCCAGATATCGCTGCGGTTATGGGCTAATGCTAATGCTGTTGCTGCTGCACCCAGCCTTAGTGCTGGAGAAAGGAACTTCACTGAAAACTCACACTCAGAAAAATATTGAAAATCTAAGCTCACTGTAAATAAACGGAAGCGGTTTATTCACCCAAATGAACAGTTTTCAGGAGAGAAATCTGTGTAGATTAACATCCAGCCCTTGTTTAACTTTGAAATAAAATCTTTTTTTTTTTAAGAATGAAAGTTTTGTTAATGCTTGTTCATGCTATGCTGTCATAAAAAAATAAGGTCAATATATACGTTGCTTTAAGTTGTTTTAAAATACCATTAAGGATTATATTTTCTAGCTCTTGTCAGCAAAGCTTTAGTTAGTATTTTCTTATTGGAATTGTGTGGTACGTCACTGTACTCTGTTTGGGTTTTAGCCTCAGAATCTGCCCGACTATCTGCCATTTCCCCAGTTGCATTTCCACTCTCAGGGTTGCCAGCTATAGACATAGTGCTGCAGCCATGGAAATGGGTGAGCTGGCTATTTTTCTGCTGAACAGGTAATCACTGAGCTTCAGTAAGGTTCATTAACCATAGCTGGGTAATTTACTCCCACCAATAGGACAGTAGATACAGACATTTGAATACATTTTTAAATGTATACATATAGATATATACACTGATCAGCTACAGAGTAAGACTCGTTGTCGTTTGCCACTGTGTGTCAATCTGTCACACCCAATGCCCACACTCAGCTCTACCTGCGATCTCCAGTTTCCATACTACAGTAGCCAGAATGCACTACACACTGACATCACTCCCATTCATGATCATATGACAATGCACATGGCACTACCCAAAGGCCAATCACCTGAATATTGATTTCACCTGTTACACACACTATATATACCCACTCAGTTCAAACTGAAGTGACTCACCACTGAGTATTGATGGTTTATCCTCTTACATTGCATTTTCCCTGCCTGTATTAACTCTCTCTTGTGCCTGACATTATTTTTGTATTTATAGACATTATTTTTGTATTTTTGCCTGCCCTCTGATAATGCCTTTCTGTGTATGAGCCCTGGACTGTATTATGACTCTGATATGTTTACTCTCTTCTGCTGCTGTTTACCGGTGTTAACATTGCTTGCTCATTTTGACTACCCCTTTTGTCGAATATTTGATTCAATTAAAAATATATTTTGATTTGCATCTGCCCAGCCATAACTGGCAACCCAAGTGAGCCTCGTTTCTGGGGAGGAGCGGGTGGGGCAGTGCTCTAGTCATTTCACACAGTCGTTTTCATTTATTACTATTTTTTTATTGTAAGTATTGTTAAATTAATAAATTGTCAGTTTATTAAAATTGAAAAATAAAATGGGAACAGAATCCAAACAGCTCCCAAAGCTATAATTTCCGAAGTACACAACCATGCAGAAATCTGATAATCTGCTCACACTGTCTGGGTGGTAATAATAATCATTTGTTGTGTGAGTGAGACTCGGGCTGACCTGTGTGTCAGGTTCTGTATTCAGTCCATGTATCGAAATCATTACGACACATTTCTCATCTGAGGGCTTTGTTCCATTTTTCATGGCGCCCTCCCTCCCCCACTTCACAGCAACGAGGAGGCTGTCCTGCATATCGACACCTCACAGACTGAGCCCTGATTTAACCTGCTCCACATCCACCACCCAACAATTACACAAGCCCAACCTTCAGATAGAATACCCAACATCTACAATAGCTTAATAATTGCTCACATACTGAAAGAGACTGTGTTGCTAAAAAGCTCGATCTGAGCCATGAGTACATGAACTCATCATATAAGCCTTCATGGTTTTGACAACACACTAGTATACATCAGTGGTGTGCAGTTAATATAGTGGGTACCACTTCTGCAACATCCACTCTCGCCTAGAAGGGCCTAACTGCACACCACTGGTATACATATACAATCAATCAATCAATTAACCTTTATTTTGACTCAGAAGTACATTGAGGGCAACCCTTATTTTCAATGTAGCCGAGCATTTACAAAAACAGGGATTGACATGACAAATAAAATAATAACTAAATGTAACTATTTTAAAATAACAGTGAATAAAAGATAAAAGTATAAAAAATATAATAATAATAATAACAATAATAATAAATAAATATAATAATAGTAACAATAATAAAAGAACATCTAAATAGTTTTAAAAAGCAACAGTACAAAACTATTTAAAAAATAGGAAAAGTTTCCTGTAGTGAATTCCAGCTCACTGCTGCTCTGTAACTAAAAGCAGATAGTATAGATAGTATAGTATACAATATGCTACAGTACATAATAATAAATAAAGTACAGTATATTCAGTATTTGAAAGTATTCTAAAGCTCACCTTGTCCCACTGCCTCTCCCGGTCCAGTGTGATGATGATCATGGCCGGGTTCACCAGATATCCATCACTGTTGAAGGAGAAGTCTGTGTGCTCCCATGTCACGTTCAACATGTGTCTGTGGAGAGAAAACATGGACATTTCTTTTTTAACTACATTGTAAATTCAATCAATAAATCGATTAAGCTTCATTTTTACTTGGTAATACATTCAAGGCTATTTTTTTTATGCAGCGAAGCATTTATAACTTGAAGGGAATTAAAAAGTTAAATTCAATTAAATCAAAGAGCCACTAAACACTAAACCATATTTCAGATATCTATTAATATCTGAATATCTGTGTTCTTTTAATGTAATGAAACATACCAGTCCTGCTTAAAATTTTTATGAACATTTCCTAATCTTTGAAAAGGCTTTTATTTTGGTCATTTCCACCTCTGTAGCGCCCTCTCCGGTTCAACTGTGCTATAGGCGTGAATGCAAAACCAGTCCTGATTTAAGCTGACTCCATTCTCAGCTCAAATTTGAGAAAGACTAATAATGTGTTAGGGTAGTTTGGGAGGGGCACTGGATGATGTATGGGTTTAGGGGAGGGACAGGAGGGAGAGCTGATTGGCTGAGCTGCAGCATCAGCAGTGTGCCTCTGATAGCGGTGAGGTAAGATGCAAATGGTTGGATGTCGTCAGCAGGAGGGCGGTATTATTAACTAATGACTGATTTGCATATTGTGATGTGGTGTCTGTGTACTCAGACATATTATCCTCACCTATATATATATATCCTTACAGTTTGACCTGAGATGGCGCTGCAGAGGCAAAAAAAATTACCACAATAAAAGCGTTTTATAATTTTTTAAGAAGGACTGGTATGTTTTATTACTTCAAAAAATACATTTCAGATATTAATAGAACAAAATATGGTTTGAAACTATCAGAATATGTTGATTTTTTTGATGATGTAATTCAGATATGAATCAAAAAAAGAGTTGATAACATTGTAAAGCATAGCAAAGGTTTAATTTGTATGAAATATGAGAAAGTAACCTGTGAGAAATCTGTTGGCAAAAAAAAAACAGACAAACCATAGAAAACAAGGGAAGTAAAAGAAATGTAATATAAAATTGGAAAGACTGTGAAAAATAGCATTTTAAATCATAGAGGAGCATTTATTATTTATAGTTTTTATATAGTTTGCATGACATGAAAAATATAGATTATGCAAATTGTAAATTGTGAAATTGTAACTGAAAACTGTTTAAATAAAATTCTGAATGATAGTAAATGCAAAGCACTATAAACTTGCAAGTAATCGCCCCTCTAACATAACCACTGCCCCCCAGTGTCCTCTGGTGACTTTCCACCCCAGTATACACACATTTACACTGATCCCAGCAGCACCGAGAGCCCCCAGGGTAATGTGGATATGGCTGTGTGTCATCTGTATGTAAAGCCTGTGTAATCTGATAATCTGCTGTAATCTCATTAACAGGTGAAATGATTAAATCAGCAACTCATTAATACCAGGCTTAATTACACGCCATTCAGAACACTGCATGGTGGTGAGGGTGACAGTGACGGGATTATCTCCACAAGACCATTTATAATGCAGCACGACGCTTCAGTATTAGATAATCTTCAGTATTAGATACTGTCTACAGAAACGAATAGCTCAGTATTAATAGCCTACTTATCACTGCAGACAATAAACATGTAATTAGGTTTGAATATCTATTGTTTATAATATTATTATTTTAATCTCAAAATGCCTGTGTGATTAATTAGACAATTATATGTGTAATTACGTAATTACATTTGTATATATCGGCATAGCCTATATAGAGAGAGATTCTGTGTTAATTTTCACCTCATAAATTACTTAAAAAATGAGAAATGGCTAAACTAACAAAAAAAAGTTGCAGAGCTTTCAGACCTCAAATAATGCAAAGAAAACAAGTTCATATTTATAAAGTTTTAAGAGTTCAGAAATCAGTATTTGGTGGAATAACCCTGGTTTTTAATCACAGTTTCCATGCGTCCTGGCATGTTCTCCTCCACCAGTCTTACACGCTGCTTTTGGATAGATTTATGCCACTCCTGGTGCAAAAGTTCAAGCAGTTCAGCTTGGTTTGATGGCTAGTTGTGAGGTGTTATCTTGTTGTAAGAGAGGTTGGACACTGGACAGCTTGCTCATGGCCAGGCTTTAATTTAACATTCCTTCATCCACAGTGTCACATGTGTACTGAATATATACATCATAAAGGGCATTATCACCCAGAGTGGACAGTGCAGTGGGTAATAATGATTGTTCCTGGTGGTATCTGGCTAGAACTGTCCTCAATCAGTGCAATAGGTCCTATAGGTCAGCGCAGTGTTCTTTAGCTTCCATGGGACAGGACAAAAGTCATGGGACACTCTACTAGTAGTTCCATGTGCCATGTGGTGTTTGGCATGCCGTTGAATGGTTCGTTTACAAATGTGCAAAATATCAAAAGCAATTCTTTTTAATGTTAAAATGCCCACCTCTACTTATGTACGTACACACACCTACACACCCACACACACACAGTAGTGACTGTTTCAGTGTGCCTGTGACCTTGACTTGTGCCAGATCCTGCCTTTCTGTTCTCCGCTTCCCTTTGGCTGATTAAAAAATTTCAGACCAAATAGGATTTGCTCGGTGTTCCCTGCTACAGATGGCTCCAGATTGCTGGTCCAGGCTGCGTTGGCATGACAGGGCACATCTTATCATTCTATATTTCTGCCTCTGATCCCTGCGCCTAAAGCAGGGTGTGATACACACAGCATGGCGGCTCTCAGAACTGAGCGCGTGCCACAACCTGGCAGCCTGTAGCGGCAGCTCTGTCCCATTAGTTTAGACGCTCTACTGCTCTGTTCTGTATCAGTTCTACTGCTCTTTTCTGTTCTATATCAGTTCTACTGCTCTGTTCTGTATCAGTTCTACTGCTCTGTTCTGTACTGTATCTGTTCTACTGTTCTGTTCCGTATCAGTTCTACTGCTCTGTATCAGTTCTACTGCTCTGTTCTGTACTGTATCTGTTCTTCTGTTCTGTATCAGTTCTACTGCTCTGTATCAGTTATACTGCTCTGTGTCAGTTCTACTGCTCTGTTCTGTACTGTATCTGTTCTACTGCTCTGTTCTGTATCTGTTCTACTGCTCTGTTCTGTACTGTATCTGTTCTACTGCTCTGTTCTGTATCAGTTTTACTGCTCTGTATCAGTTCTATTGCTCTGTTCTCTACTCTCTCTGTATCAGTTCTACTGCTCTGTTCTGTATCAGTTCTACTGCTCTGTTCTGTACTGTATCAGTTCTACTGCTCTGTTCTGTACTGTATCAGTTCTACTGTTCTGTTCTGTACTGTATCTGTTCTACTGTTCTGTATCAGTTCTACTGCTCTGTTCTGTACTGTATCTGTTCTACTGTTCTGTACTGTATCTGTTCTACTGCTCTGTTCTGTACTGTATCAGTTCTACTGTTCTGTTCTGTACTGTATCAGTTCTACTGTTCTGTTCTGTACTGTATCTGTTCTACTGTTCTGTATCAGTTCTACTGCTCTGTTCTGTACTGTATCTGTTCTACTGTTCTGTACTGTATCTGTTCTACTGCTCTGTTCTGTACTGTATCTGTTCTACTGTTCTGTATCAGTTCTACTGCTCTTTTCTGTTCTGTATCAGTTCTACTGTTCTGTATCAGTTCTACTGCTCTGTTCTGTACTGTATCTGTTCTACTGTTCTGTACTGTATCTGTTCTACTGCTCTGTTCTGTACTGTATCTGTTCTACTGTTCTGTATCAGTTCTACTGCTCTTTTCTGTTCTGTATCAGTTCTACTGTTCTGTATCAGTTCTACTGCTCTTTTCTGTTCTGTATCAGTTCTACTGTTCTGTATCAGTTCTACTGCTCTTTTCTGTTCTGTATCAGTTCTACTGCTCTGTATCGGTTCTACCGCTCTGTATCTGTTCTACTGCTCTGTTCTGTATCAGTTCTACTGCTCTGTATCGGTTCTATTGCTCTGTTCTCTACTCTTTCTGTTCTACCCTTCTGTTCTGTACTGTTTCCAGGTTCTGTGCCGGTTCTGAGGATGCAGAAACTGATGCCTGATTCTGAACAGTATTAGTAAATTCCCATATAGAGTCCAGAGAAAAGATCTGAACTACCTGGAGGAAAGATAATTCATAGCCCAGAGTGTATAGCCTCTTTCTATCTTCTCTCTCCATCCCTCCCTCTCTCTCGTTTTGTCTATTTCTCTTATTTTGTCCTCTCTTTTCTCTGTCTTTCTTTCACTTTCATCCTCTTTCTCCTTTTCTCTTTATCCTTCTAGATTTCCTTGTGTTTGTCTCAATTTCTCTCTCTGTTCCTTCAGTCCTTACTCTTTTTGTCTCCGTCTCTCACTCTCTCTTTCCCATTCTACCCCTTCTCTCTCTGTCACTCTCCCTTTTGGTCTATTTCTCTCTTTTTGTCCTTTCCTTGCTCTGTCTTTCTATCTCTTTACCTTTCTATGTTTCATCCTCTCTCTCCTTTTATCTCTATCCTTCTAGATCTCTCTCTTTTGTCTCACGCTCTCTCTCTCTCTCTCTATTTTTCTCAATATCTTTTCCTTCAGTCCTTCCTCTCTCTGTCTCTTTCTCTCACTTTTCCTCTTTCCCTTTCTATCCCTCTCTCTTTCTCTCTTTCTTTCTCTCTCTCTCTCTCTCTGTCTTTCTCTGCCCTTTTCTTTCTCTGTCTTTCTTTCTATTTACTTTTCTATTTTATCCTCTCCTTTTTTTCTCTATCCTCCTAGATCCTTTTCTCTCTGTTTGTCTGACGTTCTCTCTTTTTTCTCTCTCTTTCCTCAGTCCTTCCTCTCTCTGTTTCCCTCTCTCTCTCTCTCTCTCTCTCTCTCTCTCACACACACACACACTGTATTGCTGCCTTTATCTCTCTCTCCCTCTTTCCAACCCCCATACTGACATATAGCATGAAGTACATACAATCATTTATTAGTTATTTAAAAAAAAAATAGATCAGATTTTGTCAGCTTCCACAAAAATCCTAGAGGTGTTGTTAAAGCCAGACTCACGTGAAGAGCGTGTCGTTGGTATCTGGCCGCAGTGGGGTCTGGCAGTCCGTGTGTCCGTCCGGAACGAAGCCCCTCTGCTTACGGAAGCTCTCCACTGCTTTCACCACGATCGCCACTCCGTCCCTCACCCTGTTCCTCAGACTCATCTTCCAGCGGTCAGTGATAATGCTAATTAGCCCTACGGGGAAGCTGTCCGGCGGGGGGACGTTGGGGTTCCCCACTGCCAGGCTGGGGATGATCCAGATATAGCCGGGCCCCAGCAGGCCCACCTCCTTGGCCATGGAGAAGAGGTACTGGGCCTCGTCGTGGGAGCAGTACACCAGCAGCACCTGAGCGTCAATCTGCTGCAGCAGCCGGCGAGCGCGGAGGTCGTTCATGCCGTCGGCCGACATGTCAAAAGTCAAGACGTCCTGCAGCTCCCACAGGAAGTAGGAAGTGTCGGTGAAGGAGCGGATGTAGTCCACGAAGGCCTCGTTGCCAGGATACTGGCTGGTCACCACCACAAAGCTGTCCCAGTTATATTCCTCCATCACCTTGAACATGCCATTGATCTGCTGCTCGATGGAAGACCCCAGCTGCAGGAAGGTGGAGCCGTCCCCCTGAAGACAAAAGAGAAAGAGAGGAAGAGAGTGTGATTGTAGAGTTGAGTTTGATTGGTTGAGTTTAACTTGTGGTCAAAATCGTAAGCAGTGACATATTGGTGTAGAACCGATTCCCCAGTAGGGGTGGGACAAAACACGGATCTTGCGATATATCATATACAGGGGTTGGACAATAAAACTGAAACACCTGCTTTTAGACCACAATAATTTATTGTCCTGACGGACAGTTCTGGTGGAAACAGGAGAGTTGAGGTGCACATTCAATTCTGCCGTGATTTGGGAAGTCGTGGTTTTATGTCTTTTGGATACAATCCGGGTTAGCACCCGAACATCCCTTTCAGACAGCTTCCTCTTACAGCGTCCACAGTTAATCCTGTTGGAGGTGGTTCGTCCTTCTTGGTGGTATGCTGACATTACCCTGGACACCGTGGCTCTTGATACATCACAAAGACTTGCTGTCTTGGTCACAGATGCTCCAGCAAGACGTGCACAAACAATTTGTCCTCTTTTGAACTCTGGTATGTCACCCATAATGTTGTGTGCATTGCAATATTTTGAGTAAAACTGTGCTCTTACCCTGCTAATTGAACCTTCACACTCTGCTCTTACTGGTGTAATGTGTAATTAATGAAGATTGGCCACCAGGCTGCTCCAATTTAACCATGACACCTCCCACACTAAAATGACAGGTGTTTCAGTTTCTTTGTCCAACCTGGCATCAAATATGAATATTTTTATTTAACTATAGATGCTCTAAAATCCTTGAGAATTACACCCAATTTGACTTACTTACGTTACTGCTTTAATACTGTGATCAAATGAATGGTGGTGCTCCATAAATCCTGGTATTTGTTTATTTAGGAGTATTTTTATGCTCCAGATGCCGTGAAGTATCTTGTGATGTATCGAGTATCACAGAATCACTGTACTGTAATATCATAATTGTGATAATATTGTATCGTAAGAAGTCCTGTGATTCTTATCCCTGTTTTTGGAGCAATGCCATAAAATATCCACTTCCACTAATATTTTAATGGATGTATTCAAAATATGAAACCTAGTTCTTAATTAATTAAGACATAGTTACGTGAACTTTAACCTACTGAGATCCAGACTTTTGTTTGGTGTGTATTTTTAATATCTCCTAGCTATTTGAGATTATTAGGACCTAACAAGTAGTTTATTTTTTTATTGTAGCTACCTATTGTTGCTCAAATTTGTCAAAAATGTCAAAAAAATACACACCACATGAAGCTAGATGTGTATTTGTACATAAATAACCAAGATTCAAATCTAAAATTCAATGAGAGTTTTTACCTTGCTCACGTTTCTGTCTGGACTGGCTGTAGAAACTTTTGTCTGGGATTCCTGCCATCTAGTTTTTAATCAATTATACGTAATGTTGTTGCTGTTATAGGCAGTGTCTCTATATGAGGTCCACATTTAAAAAATGAAGTATGATGGTTCAGAGAAGCAGAAATGTAATGTATTGTCTTCATATGAGGATGCAAGGGTCTCAAAAGGGTTAAAGGGGTTCAGAGTTTTGAGTTTCTGGTCCTCTTTCGTGGTGATAAAATCTCAGTTTTATCACCACTTTTGTGTTACAACTGGATTAGCAAGTGTCCAAAAACTTTAGCCCATATAGTGTAGCCCACTGACTGCTTTTAATATGTGTTTCAGTGCCAAGAAGTGGTTCTGCAGTGTAGTGCACAATTAGCAATGTACTTCATCTCAATTACTGGACTCGATAATTTGGCTTTAATAGCTTCATAAACCTGCTGCCACACTGTCATATCTTACTCCCTAAACCTTGTTTTACTGTGGAGCATGATTTTGACCTTTGGCTCTCTGACAATTAAATATGAAATATTTCCATATTTCAGTGAAATATCAGACCCTGTGTGACATCAAACTTTTTTTTTTGGCTTATACACAAACTGATATGAACTTTGTTCATTCCTTTCTGTTAGCACTGCTGCTCTGCTGTTAGCATTAGCGTTGTGCTGTTAGCGACACCACTAAGTTGTAACTGTAGTAGTAATCTCCCTGCAATGTTATCATCACCACCATGCCATTAGCATCGCTGCTACACTGCTAACATCACCTTATTCAATGAGAAGACCAGCTACTGAATTAAATTTTAGTGAAATTTCTTGTAACACTCAACTGAGTGGCTGTTTAAATTCTGGTTTAAACTTCTGCATCAAGTCAACGTTTTGGGTATGGTGTAGCTGTAGTTACATATCTGGGGAGGTGTGTATCTAAACGCAAATACACATTGGCCTTCAACAAGAAGAAAGTCCCACCCTTCAACAAGAAGAGCCAATCAGCTGGCTGGTTGTACAGAGATAAGCACCTCCTTGTTGTGGAGACCTGCCCAAGTGCAGTAGCCATGACAAGAAAAAAAAACTTTTTTAATGCATTATTTAGCCAAATGCTACAAACAGTTCATAAGTTGTTGTTTTTTTTTTTTTTTATCAAATTTTATCAGTGATATTAAATATGTACACACACAACACAACACTCATAATACTTATATAATACTAATATAACATTATATTAAGGCCAGGGCCGCTGATAATTCATCAAATAAACATAAAATAACTGGCAAATAAACTTTTCTGCTAACATGTTTATTTAAATGTACTTCCTGGAGATTTCCCCAATGTTAATCCAAAGAAAAAATGATGTTTGGACATTTGAGGATTGTGGGAGGGTTAACAAGGACATTTTTCAAACTCAGCATTGCTCCCATGGTATTAGCATTACTACTACAGTGTTAGCCTTGCTGAGCATCCACTAAATACCAAGGCATAAACATCAGGACACTTCAAATGTTTCTCAAACTAAAAACTAGTAAAAACTGTATATGGTCTACAACGTCTACAAAAGCTTTGAGATCAAGGTTTAACTGGTATTTCTAATACCAGAAAGCATAAATAAAACCTTATTTGAAATTAAAGACCAGTTCTATTGTCACAGTAAAAACCATTGGCAATTCCATGCAGCCAATGGCGCTCCAGTGAATCTACTTCTCAAAGCTCTACAGTTTTTTATTTCACTGATTTGTATGGAAAGCAGGCTGGTTCTCTCCTGGGGAGCTCTGGTCCTGCTTTTGGCCAGAGGTTCCAGTCAGACCTTCAGCACCGTGTCAGCATGTTCACAGTGCTCAGAAGCAGTTCCCGAAATGCTATTTCACTGTCACGGTCTCGTGTCCTTCACAGCAACTTCTGGCACATTGTGAAAGTAGGCTAAGTCAGCTGATGAAAGTGGAAACGAGAGATGTTCTGCTTTATTCCACCCGGTATGCATTGACCCCTTTCAATGCTCTAAAAATCACAAAGCTTTACTTGCTGACTGATCTTTGTCCCAAATATAAGATGTCCAAAGGACAAATTGGAGGAGTACTGAAACAGATATCATCACTGTGTACTGTATACTGTATCTGTACTGTTGGGTCCAGACATAATTCAGTACATGATATTAATACAGTGCAGCTTGTTTACACAGTGTTGAGTATATGAAGCATCATTGATTTTGTGGTTATTAGTCATGTTACTATCTGTAATCTTTATTTAAGTGAGTCAGAAAAAAAGGGAGGATTTCTGGCAGAGCGTTGCTATTATAGGGTTTAATTGTGGCAGATGGTACTTCTGTTGCCTAGAAAGTGAATTTGCAAACATACAGATGTTTATAATTGACTCTTCATGTTTATATTTTGTTTGTATTCATATTTACAACTGATATACAAATGTACGACACCCTGTCATTAATATATAATGAGTTGTAGAACATCTGAGCGTGTATACATAATTTATAGGGCACATGGATCCGCTGAAAAGTAGAACAGGAATGTTTTTATTTGTTTAATGAGCAATTGCTCCGAATGGGTGCCATTTGCTTATTGTAGCTCTTCCAAATTGAGCTAATATTGAACTAAATCTAATAAAACATGTATTTAACTGTTCTAAACATGTACTGGTCAAACTCAAGGTTTCTAAGCCAAATTTTAAAGCCAATTTTTCTCAGTCCTGTTACCAAAACACAGCATGTTTTAAAGCAAGTCCACTAATACCTTTGATTTTTTTTCTTAAGAAAGTGTTTTAAATAATTTTTTAAATGCATGGTTGACTGCATAATTTAAATAATTGATATTTATGATAAAATCTCTATATATGCATATATATATATACATATATATATATATATATATGTATATATATATATATATATATATACATATATATATATATATGTATATATATATATATACATATATATATACATATATATATATATATATATATATACATATATATATATATATATATATATATACATATATATATATATATATATATATATACATATATATATATATATATATATACATATATATATATATATATATATATATATATATATATATATATATATATATATATATGCCTACCACATTGGCAAATATATGCCAATGTAGTAGGCACATTTTTCATAGTAAGATTTCTTAAAATAAGCAATTACAAAATCCTTAAAGAAAGACTTAAATCAAGTAAAATACAATCTTATATATGTAATCAAAATAAAATGACTTCAGATTTTTTTTGCTTATTTCAGAGTCAATTGAGACTTAATGCTTAAAAAATACCTAATCGTAGAAAAAAAAATGATTTAAGAATATGATTTATTGTGTGAAATTGGATCACATTAACGTTAACGTTAATAATGTCTTGCAATCAGTAAACATGCCTTTTTTGAATGCATGCTTTGATGCAATACTCCAACAGGACAATGCTCATCCACATACAGTTTGAAGAAAAAGTGTGTGAACCCTTTGGGATTACTTGGTTTCTGCATAAATTGGTCATCAAATGTGTTCTTCATCTTTATCTACAAGTCAAAACAATAGACAAACACAGTCTGCTTAAACTAATACCACAGAAAAAAACATATATATATATGTTTGCATGGTTTTACTGAACACTACATGCTAACAGTCACAATGAGGGGTGGGAAAAGCATGTTAACCTTTGGATTTAATAACTGGTTGACCCTTGTTTGGCAACAAAAACCTCAAACAAACATTTCTAGTAGTTGCAGATCAGACCTGCACAACGGTCAGGAGGAATTTTGGACCATTCCTTTTTTACATTGTTTTTCTTGCAACTAAAAGAGCTTGCATTAAAGAAGCTTGCCATCAGCAGCCAGAGTCGGAGAGAGTACAGTTGGCCATGCTCTCTCTGGGTGGGTAGACTTCATTTCAGGGATTTATCAGGCCATCGTTACATTAATAATGTCTTGCAACCATAGTGTTGCCATACCTTTTTTTCTGGTGCAATATTCCAACAGGACAATTGTTGACCACATAAGAGCTTGCCTTAAAAAAAAGCTTGCCATCAGCAGCCTGACCGTGCGTCCACACCGAACGCGACGCGAGCGACAAAGCAGCCGGAAGTCATTCATTTTCAATGAGAGCCAGCGACACTGGGCGACAGGCAGCGACGCGGCGCGGCGCGATGCGAAGCGGGCGGTTTGAGCGACGCGAGAGAGTTGACCAGAACTTAACTTTATGCAAATGAGCAGCGACGCGCGGCGGCGACTACCAATCAGAAACAGATTCTCATATGTTCGGCCTGAAATCGCTGCTCTGATTTTCGGTTCCTACTGAAGATTTATTCCGCCAGCAAAACGGAGAGAACAGAACTGAACTGAACTGAGCTGATCTGAGGTAAAATACTCCACTACACCAGCAGCTACCCCACTATAGTACTATCCTTACAGAATTACCTTATTTAATAGAAAACTATATATTAAAACTGAGGAAATTATTTATTAAATTAACAGATTTATGACAACTAAAGAATATTTTTTTAAATTAACAGAACCTTTTATTGAAACAAAGGGAATTATTTATTAAAGTTAACATAACGATTTATTACAACTGAGGTATGGAATTTGGAACGATTTAGTTAAATCTGAGAGAATTATTTATTACATTTTACAGAAAGATTTATTAAAACTGAGGGAATTATTTATTAAATTAAGAGAAAGACTGTTTATTAAATCAAGAGGATTATTTAATATATTTAAGTAAACATATTAATTACATCCAAGGAATAATTTATTACATTAAGTTAACAATACTATACAACAATACTACTAACAACACTATTTTAAATTATGGACAAATATATTTATATTATATAATATATTGTAAGAGAATGATTTACTACATTAAGGAAAATAATGTATTATATTTAAAGCTCACCTTCCGTCGTTTTTTCTTTCATTTTAAAATGTCTAGTTGTGGTCTCTAGTATGAATGAATGACATGTGAGCCGTTTTTGTAAAAAAAAAAGTGCTCAGGTGTCTCTGTATAGCTCTTTTTTAATGGACTGTTTTAGGGGTGTGTCCAAAATGACCGGATTCCAGCTTTGCTCATGAATATTCATACATGCAAACAGCATGCAAATATCTCTCCTCTGATTGGCTAGGAGCACTGTGACGCCCCTCCACCGCTCTGCCGCTCACTGCCTCCCACCTCCTAACTGATGAGCGGTGATGTTGCGTCGCTTCAGCTCCGCCTCTGGGAGTTTCTTGAGCCAAGGTGGGCTGGTCTGTGAGTTTCTGCCTACGTAGGCAGAAAGATAATTCAAAATTCACCCGTTTTTCGGAGGGGGGGAGGGGGGATTTCTTTGCTTAGCTCCTGCAGACAATGGGGGCTGCAAAACAGTTTAATGTGCAGGTGTACACATTCAACTCGGAGAGACCTACTGTATTCCACAAAAAACAAGAAAAATCGGATTTTCGCGGAAGGTGACCTTTAAGTAAACCCATTTATTGTAATATGAAATAATTATGTTAAATCATTGTACTTAATAATAGTTATAAAATATATAAAGATTTATTGTTTGTGAAACGTCTGTACGACTGTTTATGGTTTAGGAATTGTGTAGATAGGCTGAACCCTTGTTTCTGTATGTGCCGTATTAGGAAAACGCCCACCAGCGACAGCTCGTTCTGAGTGAGACACGCCCACAAGCGACTCATCGCCTGTTGCACAGGCGACACAGAGCGATTTTATCGCGTTCGGTGTGAACGTACAGTGAGAGAGTCTGAGAGAGTACAAATGAAAAAAAAAATAGATAATTTCACTTGCTAAGGTTTGTGTGCATGTAAACCCTTCAAAAATAATATTGTGGGATTTAAGGTTTTAAATAATCTTCATCTTCTAGCTGATGCATGATCACATTGAGGCTTGAGGTGTTAACAATGCCTTGCATGACATTTACGCCTCGTCTGATTCTGTGTCTTTCTGAGAGTTTAAATCGAATTATTACCTAACTCATATAAACTCAGTTTACTACTTTTTCCAGAGACTGTAAAAAAAGATGGACGCCGTGTCGCTGTTCCCATTCATTCAATGAAAATGAAGCCAAAATCTTCAGCCATGTTGGAGATCCTAATACCCGAGTCTGCGCAGTAGAGACCAGAGGAGGGAGAAAGACTGTGGAGAGACAGCCTACTCATTTAAATAAACACGCCCCTGAGGGATGCCTGCACAGAGCTATACACAGTCTATGGTCCCACCTATACAGTCATTGGTTCCAGCCCTTTTACAATAACCACACCTTTTTGAATAGAGCTGAATACCGTTTTAAAAAATGAATTCTGTGGGGATATAAAAATTTGACAATATAAGCAGAGGTTACACTAGCTGTTGCATTTAAATAATGAAAGTAGAATTACAGTATATTGGAAAAAATGGAGGAATTGTGATTGAAAGTTGATTGAAAGTTGTCTGTTTTGCCATTGAAACCTATGGGGATGGGTGGGGTTACACAGCTTTCTGCAACCGAACAGCAGGGGGCGCCCGACCTGTGGCAGCTTCACTTTTGAGAGACAATGCTCTGTCCAGCTATACACAGTTTATAACTTTTTCCAATATCTGATTGAAGCCCAAGTTCCAGAACTTATTGTTGTCACATATTAGCCTGTGTCTGTCCTGTGTTTTTCCCTCTTTTGGTTTTCTGTGCTCCTGCCCTGTTTTCCTGTCTTGTGTTTCCAGCCATGTGCTTTTTTGAGCACATGGCATTGTTTTGTTATTGTTCTGTCTCCGCCCTAGCCCCGCCCTAGCCCTGCCCAAGCCATTAGTGTTGTCACCTTGTGTCTCATTTGTAACTCCGCCCCCTCATTACTTCCACAGGTGTCCCTAGTGTGTGCCTGTGTATAAATACCTCATGTGATCCATTGTTCTCTGTCGCGCTTTTTGTTTGACCGTGTTCGTTAATCTTTCCAGATCGTGTTTAAATGTTTTGTTTAGCCTCAGACCTGTTGTGTTGTTTGTCCTCAGTGTCTCAGGTTTGCTTTATTTAGTTTGTTTCTTTGTTTGCTTAGTTTGCTTGTTTGGTTCAGTATTTTAGTTGATCCTCTGTTTCATAGTGTTTTGTTTTAGTTACCTTTTCTTTTTATACTCCCTAGTGTTCCTTTCTTTGTTAGTTTATATATGGATAATAAAAAAGACTTGTACTTGCATCCTGCCTCCTCCTCCTTGTTACAATTGTATTATTGATTGTATAAACTCTGATAGTAGTTCTGCAGTAATCTGATTAATATAGAGTGTGTGTAAACACACTCAATGCTAAAAGGAGCTCTGATATATGATTTCAGTGTTGATTCAGTGGTGCTTGTGAAGAGTAGAGTATGGTAAGACAGGTAAAAGAGGTAAAGAGAAGAAGGGAGGAGGGAATCGTACGTCTTTGTTTTGTGTTATCACCTGAGTATTCACCATGACCAGCCTGCAGCAGATCGTGACTCTTCTGACTCTAAAAGAGGTCAGGAGTGATTTGTCTTTGCATTTCCTATTATCTCTGAGGGCTGGCCTGTTCCGAATGAGTTTTCCCTACACTCCAGCGAGTCTGGCCGTTCTCAAGATTTCCTCCTATAAAGCTGTGATTAAAGGAAATAAAAGGTCAGTCGCAAGACCTTCACAGTTTAAGCTTCAAGTGTCTCTCTTTTTGCCCTTAGATCCACTGTCACACAACTCAGAATGGCTTTAAATTTAGAAAAACCAACTACTCAAATCATATGTGTGTGAAATCCTAAGTCTATGTGCTTCTTTTATCTCAGATGCTGGTTTTCTACCTCTCTCAGCTTGTCCAGAAAAGCATGTTTTAGTTACATATACAAAGAGCAGCTCATAGCAAAATCTGCATTTATGGCAGTGGTGTAAAAGTTAATTACACTCCCCAACTCTAGGGGGAGACGAGGAGCTACAAATATCATTTCATCTGAGCCAATAAACTCTAGAAGAGTAAGGACCAGCGCATGTCTCCTCCGATACATCCAATACAAATCAGGTTCTCTCCACCTAGTTTTCAACCACCAACATAGCAAAAACACTAGGCACTAGTATTAAACTAAGGGATAAGGGGGGATGATAAGGGGATAGAGCACCATCTACCCACCCAGAGAGAGAGCATGGCTTATTGTACTCTCTCAGACTCTGGCTGCTGATGGTGGATGGGTTCTTATGTGGTCAAGCATTGCCCTGTTTGAACTGTGCACCATTGCATGCATTCAGAAAAGGGATGGCGACTGGTTGCAAGAGATTATTAACGCAATGATGGATGTTAAAGGTCTCATTTCATTGTTTTTTCATTCATTTTTAAATGTGTAGTTGTGTTCTCTAGAATTAATGAATGAATGAACTTATGCTCACTGGAGCAAAAGTGCTCCGGTGATCCGGTATAACACTGCTTTAGTCCCATAGTGGAGTGGGCAAGAAGAAACGATAGGATTTCGTCTCTTGCTCATGAATATTCATACATGCAAACATATCGCCTCGGATTGGCTAACAGCACTGCGAAGCAGGGAGAAGGACAACAGTTAGAAACGTTTTAAAATAAATACATTTTTACACTAATAACTCTCAGTCTCTATCTATCTCAATTGTACTTCACTGGTGGTGTTCCTCCATTTGTTCCCTAGCTCTGAATTACTGGGCAAAGCATATAACACTGATATGTTATTTGCACAAATAACAAAGGAACACACTGCCATGTTGTTTCTAGCGCTGTTAGCTCCTATCTGACAAGAAGGTGTCGCTGCCCGGCTTCAGCTCTGCCTGTGGGCGGTCGCAAGCCAATGTGGGCGAGGCCATGAATACTAATTCACAGGTTGACATAGACACAGTGTCCTTTTCCTGAGTGACTCGTTTTTCTGAATATTTTCTTTTACTAGCTACTGCAGACAATGAAGGTTAAGGAACAGTTTCATGTTCAGCATCCATATACAACTCAGAGGGACATATTGTGTTACACAAAGAACAAGAAAAAGTGTATTTTAGTAAAAGGACACATTTAAAGTGCCTGAAATGTCTAAAAAGTCTACCCAACCAAAGAGAGCATGGCCAATTGTACTCTCTCAGACTCCGGCTGCTGATGGTGAGCTTCTTTAAGGCAAGTTCTTAGGTGGGCTAGCATTGTCCTTTTGGAATATTTCACCAGAACATGCATTCAGAAAAGAGCAACTTAAATACTATAATTGATTATTTTAAAGCATAGCCTTCCAATATTTACGCAACTAAATATATGCATATATAATTGCATATATATATGCTTATTGCTTATGCAACTTAGTCTAAGGCTGGTTCCAGGAAATGTGCTCTCTATATATAAGCTAATCTTATCGTTGTATCTATCAGGATCACTAGCCTCTCTCCAGTATAAGTGTGTGTGTGTGTGTGTTGTGGCATATGTGTTGCCCGTGACTCTCAGCATGCCGCAGCTCGTTCCTTGGCACTGCACCGCCCTTCCTTACTCATTCACTGCGTCACATGATGAATCTAATGTACGTCCAGCAGGACACTGCAGAGACACTGCACTAACGTCCCTGCCACATGCTCCACCATACGACTGCTGCACCGCCGTACCAATATACAGTATAGTGGAGCTTTATTCTGTTCATTTATGTAATAAATGTGATGTGTCATCTTCTATCCACTTATTGTAAAGCTGTCATCTAGTGCTGGATGATCTATATCTCTATAAATATCATATCGGTAGACTAGTACTGATAGAATAAACATGGTACGGCTGATGTTATATGCCATCATTCATAATATAACAGTGTTACTATTACTACTATTACTGTTACTATTTCCTATATTATTGTCATAACATATTTTACTGGAATAAAATTAGCATGACATCAATTGGAATTGCATTAAATGCAATAACAAAAATCTATGATCACTGTATCAATGTAATATGATGCTGTGGCTCTATGCCAAACTTTTTTAGTTGGGGGCCAGAAGGAGAAATATATTTGAAGTCACGGGCCACAGACTCTGTATTAAAACAAATAATAAAATATACCACTTTAAATAATACATTTTCCTAATTACTTTCATTTACACACCATTTTACTTGACTCACTATCTTTATCTATCTTTGACAGTGTTGTGTAAACTAAGATTTTTCAAATTGATGTTTCATTTTTTTCTGCATTACAACTGAGCACTCTCTCCGCTTTTAGACTCTTTGGCTCGTTTTTCTGCGCTACAACTGCGCACTCTCTCCGCTTTTAGACTCTTTGAGCCACAGCAGAGCTGTCCAGGCAGTTGGAACAAAACCCTGGGGTGGATTTTTACTTTTAAACAGAACTGTTTTAAAAATACACCTACTTTTCGCAATTGTACTTCGCTGGCCTTAGCTTGCCTTACTATGCCATGTCAGCTGCATGACCTGACCTGACCTGACCTGTCCCCGATTTAAAATGTGTGGGATGCTATAGGATGCGCTATCCACACATACAGAAAAAAGGACACAACATGGCATAACCATGCTATAAACATGTCAGGGCAGATGACATAGAGCCTTAGGCTGATAGAAATCTGCATTATTAACAGTGATCATAGTTAATAATGGTTAAAAATAAGTTTGAAAATGTTAAAAATAGAAATAAAAGCTATAATAAACTATAGTCTGACACTAGAATGTTTTTAAAAAATATCCTGAAATCAAATATTATCTATACTGGCCGGCGCTAATCTCATGTGTAAAGATGTGTGGCATTTTAATTTAATACTTGAGTTACTATCAGGCTGTGGCACTCTGGGAAAGTTGGTATTACCGTTTCATCGGAGGGTTTTGTGAGATGTGGATGGTATTAAATGTCTCAGAGTAGAAACGCTAATATAAGCACCAGGTTCTCCTTTCATTCGCTTCCCTAATGAATATGATTATACAGTCAGAGGAGAGCTGATCCTGGAGCTTTTATTCAGAGACATTTGATCCATTGAGCGCTGACGTCTACTGAACAAGCTGTTTCCAGACTCTGAGGTTGTCCTTCAGAGGCGCCTTAAAAGAGAATTCTGTTGTATTTTTGGTTTAAAAGATTCATTTCTATTCTTGTTTCTCATTATTTGTGAGATATATTATAAGAAGTGCTGTCAATCTATTACAAAAATGTAATCTAATTAATCACAACAATAATACACTTCTTTGTCGCACTTGTATTTATAAAGATGCAAGATTTATAGTGGATATTTAAATGTTAATAAAAGTAATGTAAACTGCAATTATATTTATAATAGTGGTGTCAATTAAAACACTAGCACTTATTTGTATGTTTGAGGGGAGATAAAGCCGTAACATGGGGCGCTGGAATAAAGAATCCATGATGAATTGGATGGAGGAGATTTTCTCATCTTGGTTGAAACAATTTCTGAATTAAATTTTAATTAGCTAAGTATAAAATAGCATTTTCACACCTGTAGTTTTTAGGCTTCTATGGTCCGGATCAGTTGATGAGTTTGGTTAATTATGCACCAATAAACAGCACCAGCACATTGTCTCCTCTGATTGGTCAGAGTTGCGCGGCTGTTAGCAGTGAACGCTGCACGCATTACTGCATGTGTAAACAGCATGGAGCAGCGGCAGAGACAGAGTTTGTTCCTAGCAGTATATTATCTGGCTAATATATCAGATTAAACTGCGCTTTACCAGCAAATCAGCTCAATTAAAAAGAAGTATATTTGATAATGGGGTAAGATTAAGACCAGGTCACGTTCTCACCACAAGCAAACCGCTCCAGAAAATAAACTGTTCATTTTTTTCTAGAGTTAAAAAAAACAAAACAATTTCAGTTGAGTGGAATAGTAGATACTGTCTGAAGTGGGTATAATTTAAGAATAATATAATTTTACACTGACTTCCACCAAAAGCAGCCTATGTGTGACAGCAACAATACATCTGATGGAGTTTAAATGAAACCGGCATTAATCCATGCCATGCTGGAGCATGTGTGCACTGTAGAGAGGTGGGAGTGGTACTGTTTTGCTTGGTGAAGGTCAGGAAATGTCAGTGCTAGCGCTCAGGAGCCAATTCTAAATCTCTTTTTAATGGAACCTGCAGTTAGTGAGAGTTGTGGAAGTAATGATCACACCCATGATATTCCCAGAAGAGCTGACTGAGGTGTAGTTCATCATGATAATGAAATCATTTCATATCGTCATATTACCCACCCGGATCATTCATAACCAGATGAGTGGCACTGACACACTGAAATATTTGAAGCATGTCACATATAATATATATATATATATATATATATATATATATATATATATATATATATATATATATATATATATATATATATATATATATTCAATGCGGCAAATCTAAGTGTGCAGTTAAGCATTGTTAAGATACACGTTGTGATGTTCATTGCTATCTTACACCCTGTTAACATTCTTTTTTACCCACGCACCCACACCATTTACATAGCATCAGAGTTTAGGAATATATTTATGGCAGTGGACTTAGTGGTTTGGAAATGAGATGTGTTTCAGTTCATTTCTGGCGTGTATCTATCTTGGCGGCAGGAAACACAAGTGCTCTACCGACTGATTAAAACCCTGACAACAGTCAACAATCAGCTACCCAATCCTGTCTTACACACACACGCCAAAAGAAATGACAGATTTCCAATAATATAGTAGAAAAAAAAGTAATCGAATTTTAAATGCAGCCAAATTAATTAATCAAAGTATAAAGTCACCAAAAACAGAACTCCTTTAGTGAAGATACACAAAAAACATATTTAAGTAGAGTAACGAATTATATTTCCTTTGTTACTGCCTAGCTAGACCTTGATAATTTCACTTTAGATCACCTTAATAAAAAAAGTGATTAATTGAGAAATGAAACAGTGCATTAGTTTGTTTAAGCTTAGAACAGTAAAGGGAGAATTTATACAAGGTGCATTTCTCATTGATTATAGATATAAAAATAAAAAAACTTGATTTTTGAATCTAGAATTGTGAGCAGAGTGCATTGTTACATCCTTATTAAATATAGACTGTACGTGTACAGGGGTTGGACAACGAAACTGAAAGACCTGTCATTTTAGTGTGGGAGGTTTCATGGCTAAATTGGAGCAACCTGGTGGCCAATCTTCATTAATTGCACATTGCACCAGTAAGAGCAGAGTGTGAAGGTTCAATTAGCAGGGTAAGAGCACAGTTCTGCTCAAAATATTGCAATGCACACAACATTATGGGTTACCATACCAGAGTTCAAAAGAGGACAAATTGTTGGTGCACGTCTTGCTGGCGCATCTGTGACCAAGACAGCAAGTCTTTGTGATGTATCAAGAGCCACGGTATCCAGGGTAATGTCAGCATACCGCCAAGAAGGACCAACCACATCCAACAGGATTAACTGTGGACACTGTAAGAGGAAGCTGTCTGAAAGGGATGTTCGGGTGCTAACCCGGATTGTATCCAAAAAAACATAAAACCACGGCTGCCCAAATCACGGCAGAATTCAATGTGCACCTCAACTCTCCCGTTTCCACCAGAACTGTCTGTTGGGACAATAAATTATTGTGGTCTAAAACCAGGTGTTTCAGTTTCATTGTCCAACCCCTGTATATTATGCTGTATTTA